>NW_028321917.1:5409658-5710194 GCF_036245765.1 Copidosoma floridanum | reverse complement strand
GTGATACGCGTAAAAGCGTCCAACGACAATCGTGTGTATAGTATACGTAAACGTCCCCACGCGGAAACGGTAAGGTATAAAGGTGTACAAGAAAAAGCGAGAGAATCCCGAGAAAGGCGAAAGAAATCCTACGACAATGCGCGCGTATGAAAACGGCGCATAATAAACACGCGGAGAGTACACTACACGTATACAGGCGGAGCGAGCGAGGGCGCAGACATCCAGGCGCTTTGAGAGAAAAAAAAAAAAAGGGTCCCTCCCCCCGTTTGCAGGTCGCGCGAGCGAAGTATACCGTGTGTATATAGCCCTTGCGGAGGAAAGGAAGAAAAGAGCGTGGGAGTCGGGCTCCCAAGGAGAGTAACCTGCTGATCGAGAAGCCCCCCGTGTGTATGGGAACAATCGACATCTGCTACAACGCTCCGGGGCCCTTTTTTTCTTTTTCCCTTTTTTTTTTTTCCTCCTCCTCTCTCCGCACGGAGCAGTACCGCTGACGATGCTCTCCACCGTGTATACACCCCCAAAGTTCCCATCGGTCCCTTCGTCTCCTTCTGGGGCTTTGATTATCCTCGGGGTTTCTTACAAACAAACGCGTGTATGGGCATACAGTGAGCCTCGGCAGGTAGTACCCGCGCATTGGCTATACCTTATACACACAGTTGGGAGAGGACAAAGCCTATACTGCACGGCCTTCGCTCTCTCTGCATAGTGGAACGGTGGGAGTGGTGTACCATACATGTGTACCTGTGTATACCCGCATCAACGAGGCTCACGTGTGTGCGCGCATACGAACACTGTGTAGGTGTGCATCGATGAGCAGAAAACTCTCACAAGGAAAAGCCTGTTATATATTATATATACGCGCGACGAGATGCACTCGTGCAAAGTCCTCGCGGACCATCTCGGGTGCGCGTACAGCGACTTCGCTGTTGCGAGGCGAGGAGGGAATCTCGGTTAAATGCTCATGTGAGGGACTTTGCAAGGTCGTCCTTTACCCTTCTTGTACCAGCGTGCGTATATAAATGAACGCAGGTTCCGCTGCAGTAGCGTGGACTTTTACGAGGCCCTAGTGGTGCATACTTTGTTTTATTTTTTTTATTAATTGCACCTTGAAAAGAGACTCTTTTAATTAGCGCAACAGGTTTTTTCGTATCGGCCGAAGGATCTCGGGAACTCGGCCCTTTTGCATCGCGAGCCTTAAAAGTCGAGAGCGGCAAAAGAGCCGAGAGAATAAGCGCAGATCTCGCGCACCTAAACATATACAGAAAGGGGTCTTGCGAAACACGAGGGGAGACGGACAGACGACGACCCGGCCTCCCTTGACACGGAAACTCTCTCGTCTCTCGCGTTTCGCGCTGCAAAACGGTATAAATCGGGACCAACGTTTTCACAAACGCGTGTGCCCTTGGCGTCGCGCGAGAGGGACTGAAGTGATAAGAATCGCGAATCTCGGTCCTCTCGGGTCCTCCTCCTTCTTTTGGACACGAGTACTCGAGTCCTGCGAGGGTTCGTTGGCCGATATTGCGCGCGCGACCGGCTTCCTCCTCGTCGGACCGCTTCTGCTCGCTCCCGTCGTTTTTTTTTTCTACACCCTTTTTTTTGGTCAATGTTCCACTCTCGAGGGCTACATGTGCACGTACGTGAGATCGGTGGGCTTGTTTTTTTTTTATTTGTTTATACACGTAGGCAAACGTCATTCGGTCTTTGCGGTGAAGGTGAGTACTTTTTTTTTGTCAATCGCTTGCTATACTAGTGCTGATATTTATGTTTCGCTTCTTTTTTACTTACTACGATAATTTGACAGAATTTTTATTGGGTTGCGGCAAAAAAAAAGTTTCCTTGTGAATCGGATTGTTGGAAGGAAAATTTTCTTTCAAAAAATCTATGTGAAGTAACTGTGTTTGCCAGTCTATTTGTTCCAACGATCCTACACTTGAGGGCAGAAACGGTTATTGTTGCACAGGCGGTTTTCCATAATCGCCTCGTAAATTAGGGCCCGGCGAAAACAAGGGCGTCGAAGGACTCTTCGCTCGAGATAACGCGCTGCACGCACCTATTTGGGAAGGACACGAGACAAACACGAACGAGGAGAACAACACTCGCGAGCAAACACGTATTACTTCCCGAAAATTTCGTCTCCATCGGACGGGAAAAGGAATAATACGCAGAGGCAGAAAAACACCTTTCCCTTTGGCGCACCGACGCGATGATATTCCAAGACGAGGATCCATAGCCTGTCCCCTGAGGGATTACCGAGGCTCAACTCTATTTGGTACACACAAGCTCGTCCCCTCCACTACCAAGACCAACAACTTTAGTATCGGCATATTATTGTTACTCCAACCAAGTGCAAAAAAAAAAAAAAAAAAATTTCATACCTGTATACACGAGGACGCACGTAACGCACTCGCCTTTCACGCCAAAAGCGATGGTGTAAGACGAATGTATCTACAAAAAGGTTTCTTCCACCATATCCTGCGCCTATTCGCTCCGCGACAATAATTTTTACAGCCCGATGTACTGTAAAAGTGGGCGATCCGAAAGCACGGAAGTCGTTTATTTCTCGAGGAGCACGCTGGGATGGACCTGCGCGCAGGTAAAATGTAAAAGCATATAGCTAGAAAAGCCATAAAACGCATCGGCTGCAAATGCGCGTCATCTGTTGCAGTGCGGGGCTTAGCGAAACGTGACTCGGAGAGGTGTACTTTATTGGCATCAAGAGAGAGAGAGAGAGAGAGTTCCTATTCTTCGGCACTGGAAGAAGTCGTATTTGGCCCATCTCTGCACTGCTACTCGCTCGTTACGTACTACAACTTTTAGTACGGGCAATTACCGGGGGGCCATTTTCTAACTACTAATTTTTGTTGGGACCCATAATGCGGATGGCGGAGGCCATTTTTGCATGCTTCATTAGCACGTGCGATTATTATTAAACAGTTTGACTATATTGGAAAATAAATAACAAGCCGATTCATGATTGTTCCACGCGGCTGGTATAAAATAACTAGCAACAATTATTTTTTCCATCGGAGCGGGACAACTGTCGGTAACCCAATTAACTCAATGACCCAAAACTATTCAGCAGCAATGTATTTCGCGATGTACCTTATGATTATTTGATAAGTACTTTAATTGAAAATGAGTGAAAAAGAACTCGTCACAACTTGGTAAGGAAATCGAAAAACTTTCAAGTGAGAAAACTCAAGTTTTAGTACCTAAGAACACTCAGTTTGATGCGGCAGCCTACATGTATATAAAGATGAGGCTCGTCGAGCACAAAAGTTTGGCTTGTGGTTCATAACTGAGTGTGTGCTGGTATGTATTTGTTATTCCCAACTATATCACAAAAGCTGGACCGATGAAAAAAGTTGCTGCCCAAGTGCGATGGGTAAAAAAATCCGTTTTTTTTATTTTAAAATTCGGAAACGAGCTAGTTTGGGTTTCTCGACCTAGATCTAGCGATATCTAGTATTGAAAATGCAAAAAAGGACATTGTATTGGTGTTGTTTGCGAAAGCGGGACATTTTTTTCTCTCACTAGGGTCAGTAGGACATACAGCTTTAAAGCAGAAATTGTTGACCACCTCAACGTAATTTTTATTATTTTTCAGATGGATGAAAGAGTATTATATGATTGCTAAAAATAATCATAAAATCACTGAGTGCTCCACTTTAGACTTTGTCAGCCAAATGATCGTAATACCAAATAAAGTTACTATTTCAATGCAAATTGTCTCAAAACTAATTTTTTGTCGCAACAAACATTTTTTATCCCTTTTAAAACTGTGTATGCTGCAAAAAGGGGCCATTTTACCTTTTTTATGAAACAAACAATGAATATTCGTATAAATTTCAGAAAAAATCGTACGAGTAAAAGTATAGGTGTACAGAAAAACTTTTAAAACAAAACCAAGTACTCATTCGTACAAACGACGAGTTGTCTAAGCGATGTAAACAATGTAAATATACACACACAAACATCCGGTGTGCTCTAATTGGCCTTAAACGATATTTCAAGGCACTAATAAAAGTAAAAATGCGCTTTGGTCCGAGCCGAGAAAAATAAATAAATTAATAAAAACTTGCACTCACTCCGAAAGATTTCAAAACTCTACTTAAAAAAACATTAACATATCGTCTACACACTCGAGATAACTAAAAAAAAAGGTCACTTGTCATTTCCGGGCGTACGCGATCGTGCGACATCTTTCTTATCTCCTTCCTTCGTCACCAAGGAATCAAAGTACTCAGCATTGGCTGAATTTCCATATAGGTATCAAACAAAAAACGATACAAAATGAAAACACTTACGTTGATACGATAAAGAGCAAGTCCTGTCAGCGGCCGTGGAAACAATCCTCTGCCAGGCGATGAAAAGGAAGAATATCCAAGGAGAGGCACATTGGCACTATCCAGAACGGCCGATCGGTTCGGCCATGGAGGCAAAAACAGCAAACACGGTTTTTCGATCGATGCGGCGAAAAAAAAAAAAAAAAAAAAAAAAATCGGATGATCAATTACAACAAATTGTCCTGCATGATAACTCAGAGCATCATTGTTTATCCAACGTATGATACGCGACAGACCGGGCCTTGAATGATTCACGCGGTACGTCTACTCGCCAACGCTCCTCGGGCAACACTGAAGAGCGAGAACGTCTCTGCTAGGTAGGGCCGGTCTGATGGGAAGGAAGGAGCAAAAGAAGAGCGAGAGCGCGCGCACTGTATATGTAGGTACATTTCTTTCCGTCCCTCTTTATTTATACCTCCTTCTCCAGGGTACCCAATAACAATCAAGTAAGCCCATTAAAACGGGCTATTTGATAATAAGGCTTCTATATACGTGTGCATCGTGACGCTAATGGCGATGGGGCGATTGCATGTCGCACTGGGCTTTTTGGTACATCGAACAGTTGAGATATTAAGTCGGAAAATCGATAGATTTCCGTAACGGCGAGTAAAGCCCTAAGACCATCACTGCGATTACACGTCACTCGGGACTTGGAATTGCTATCAACGTATACCTTTGGTATGGCTTCCCTAAAAGAGAAATTCTAGTTCTACAGCGTATTAGCGATGGCAAAGAGAAACTTGGGGGTGGAAAGCGAGGGCGAAGTTTGATCCACCGGATCAAGAAGTGGTCACGCGAGTGGTGGGCACCTGATTTCCACGACTTCGAGCGAAAGAGTTGAAATGTATTATAAATTTGCCATCGAGTACCCTTTGCGCGATACTCAACAATTTCACTTTGACGGAGCTCTGTATACATACTACTCTTGCGTTGAAAATAAAATGTTTCAGTGGAATATTGTGTGATTCCGGATGAAAAGTTTTTATTATTATTATTTATTTTTTTTTTTCAGTTAAAGTTTAACAGACATTGAGATAATATCTGGAAAATTGCAAGGAATCCATACATGCTGGAAATATTGATTGATTACCTGTAAGGCTTATGGTATTCAATATAAACTTCTGAAGTAACCAATTATAATATGGTGAGTGCGTTGTAGGTTTTATTCGTGCTTAAAAACTTATACGTGAAGTGCAGCCATAAAAATAACAAATCAACACAAAAAAATACGTTTAGTTCCAACAAAGTAACAAAAAATGTTTTTTCCTGTTTCTGGGATTAATCCTATGTATCCTCGAGCCACAAAAAAGCTCCAGTGGTGATGGTATACTTCTGCAACAAAAACTACTACTTTAAAACTTTCTGATCAGAAAGTTAGTAATATAACGTTCGAATTTCAACCAAATATTTTTAATGACAAAAAATTTATTTTGGCAAAACTTTTCAATAAACATTTCAGAATAATAAACCATGATGCATCATCATCTACTGTCTAAAACAACAACGTGCAGTATTTGTGTTCTGGCACCTCAACAGCGACGCTAATAAAATTTTGAGATTTGACGTACACCTCTCATGTACCTCCTATATTGTATAGTTGTTCTGGTGGGATGTGCAATAAAACTCCCAAATACAAAAAGATTAATTAAATCTTCCATTATTTAACCCCATAAAATATTGTTCGAGCCCCAAAAAATCCCCTCAGTCCCCCGAACTCGTTTGCCTCTATTATTATGAAATATGTGTATTAAATACAAATACAATTAATTTTTATTTTTCCACGTTATCCATGAGGCAAAGAACGATTTTTTATTTGAGAGTTATGAGAATTGTCAACTACTCATTTAATTTATCAGTTTTCTCATTATCACATAAAAACATGTTTAATGAGATTTTTACAAAAACAATGTTATTTATTCACTCATTTCCTGGTCATAATGGATATTTTGTAGTTCACTTAATTGATTTAAAGTTTCAATTCAATATTTACATTAAAAAAAAAAAAAAAAAAATTGACAAGAAAAAAATTTTTTTTTAATATTATATTTTATATAATTTTGTGATTCATTACATTTCACTCAATCGTTAAGTTTTTTTCATAATTTTATTTTATTTGTGTACCATCATTAAAAATTAGTTATTGGATACAATTTCGAAAATCAGAAACCTTCATTTACTTCGTGGCAAAAATATAAAACAAAATCGTATTTAATCACTAAATCTTGTCTACCATATTTTACAAAGTCAAATATTTGTCATTGGGATAACGGAGAATAGTAAAAAGAGTGCAGTAAAGAGTGATCATGTTCTCAGAAAATTTTCTCGCAAAGCATAGCTCAGTGGGTCTTCTCGATCTTTATGTTTATATTTTATACTTACGCGCTAGAAAGGGTGATGAAACCTCACAAGTCTATACATGTATATTTACTCATATTTTTAAGCATAAAATTCGGAAAAAATGCTATTTATTGCAAGAGGTAGTGCTTAGTGTAAGCCAAATTTAACATGTGCCAGAGAATCAGTCTTCGTTTTTACTACAAAAAAAAGTTTAGGAAAACTTTTTATTCAAACATAAACAAAAGAAAAAATTTTTTTTCAAATAAACATACACAAAATCTTCGCTACCTGCAAGTCTTTTAAAAATACCATATGCTTCCGTTACATATCACGTGTAAACTAAGGTTGTGTCCATCGTAAGTAGCGCTAAAAAATTGTGTTTCCACCAAAATATTTTGTACTATGTTAAAAATACATAGACACTAGTGAGCTTTGGCCTTTTGTACACTCCGCACGTGCCAACACCCTCTATTGTAATATTTAAGTAATTATTTTATAATAAATAATTATATAATAGTCGTGTTCGACCAAGCGACTCGCCCCGGGGCGCTCTTGTACTGTAAAAATTATCCATGTATACAAAAGAGTCATAGCTATAAATATACATTTCTACACAACTCCGAACACAACTAAAACAATAGGGTTATTTTTATTATACTGTCTTTACTAACTCTCCTATCCACGATAATATAAATTTATTAATTAAAATATGATATATGAAAACAAAAAACAATTGAAGTAGACATTTTTATTAGTGAATAAAGTTTCTAGCTTCTAAACATGTTATTTAACAATATTTTTCAACACGGGTGTAGCTAGGAGACCGAAGGAATAGTCAAAATTGATAGTTGAATAAAATACAAATCATTCCTGAAAGCATATTGAAAATAATACATCCAAGTTATTTTATACATTTTCTTGAATAAAACTATTCATAAAATATTAATTTGATCTTTTCAATATGTTTAATAAATTAAAAATGTCCAAGTAGATATTATCATGTCCAGTATGTGGGTAATTAGATAACATTCTTATTGCAAAAGTTGTTATCGAATGTGTTTTTTATTCAAAAACAATTCGTCGTCAAATTAATTTGATTTAATTTTTCTATATCTTTAATTTTTTCGAATATTACTTGTCTGACATGCTTATTTATCCCGAACTTCATTATTTCATGAATTACATAAAATCTAAGAATTTTTTTTTTTTCTATTTAATAAACATAAAATTATATTCAATAGTACTTTAATTTGATCAATATATATTTCTTAAAACTGAGTTATCGATATTTTTCAAAAATAAAACTTTAAGAGTACGTTTTTGTCTTCTGAAAGCATCATTTGCACTAAATTTTCTTCTGCATTCTAAATTAAAAATGTATTTGTAACTTAAATTTTCTTGAAATGATCATACAACGGATAAATTTACTATTGGTGTATACTTTTCATGACAACTATGTTTTCTTAATTTGATAATAATAATATTTACATTTTTTTTTAAATTTAATTTAAAAATAAGAAAGGAGAAAGATTTGGGAATTTTCTTTCATTTTTCTGATCTTCATTTTACTTTCCTGACTTTTTGTTTTATGCACATAAAATCAACATATCTCTAAGTTGTGACACTTTATACAAACCAGTGTAAAAAAATAGATATGTAAAAACTTACTAATGGATTAAGATTCAGTACGAATAAATGTACTCTAAAATAAACAAGGAGACACAACAATATTGTAATTGGGTATCGGAGAATCATAAAACAAAACAAAAAACTCAGCAATAAATATTTCAAGGAATAATTAAAACACAAAATTTGATGGACGTTAGCAGACTCTAGTCCGTTTACATGGACTATAGTCATGACTCCATAAAAGTGTATTTAAAGTGAAAGACGAAAACGTAAAGACTTGTTCATTAGAGATCCAGATACACAGAATTAAATTTCGAAGTGAGCCGAAAGAGGCTGAAATACAGAAATTCAAAGTCTATTGATCTGGAAATTATACTTTTTAAGGATGACACTGCACAATACATAGTTGAAAAAAAAAAAAAAACATAATTACAGTAAACTGACAGTAGTTAAGAAAAGAGAGACCAAGCATGTAACAGTCCGCATTTTTGTGCAGCAAAAACGAATGGATGAGATATTGATATTCATGTACCAAGTTTGATTTCAAGTGAAACAGAATAAAATAATGATACTAAAAATTGTGCTGCAATTATGGAACGACAAGAGGAAGTTTGATTTTACAGGCCCGAGAAGCACATGGCGAGTACACAGAGCGCAACCATTACTGTGTACACGAGGAAGCAACAGGAGCAGAACAAGGAGAGGAAGAAGGAGAAGAAGTTGAAATGCAAGGGTTCAATGGGCTGGCTAGCTGGCTACTGCTCTCTCTCGTTTGACTCGACAAAAAAAAAATAATAAAGTAAAATAAAATAAAGCCGATGATCCTGGAAAGAAAAAGAAGGAGGGGAAAGAGGAGGAATAAAGGCAGGGACGAGGGCAAAGCGAAGGAGCCACGGTTCTCTTTTTCGCTGCCGTAAAACAGCAGCAGCTACGGTGGTATATAGTACCCCGGCGATTTCGCATTCTAAGGGTTTTATTGCCGCGCACGAGCGCCGAGGGACTCCCTCGAGTCGCGCTCCGAAGTCTTGGGATACCCAAACGCAATCGCAACCTAACTCTGGATTCCTTTCTTTGTCCCTTGCGTGCAACTTCTTACTCCTTCGATGCAACTTTTGCGGGGCGCTCATTTTTTGTTCTGCTTCTTCCTCTTCTCCAGTATTGCTTGATGCATTGTTAATTTTTTTTTTTTTTTTTTTTTTTTTTTTTTTTTTTTTTTTTTGTGACTGCTACATTATCCAAATGCAGTTCTTGTTAGTAGTCACTCCACGGGAATTTTGATTTCGTATACTTTTCCAGAAAGGCAGGCTGCAGGGATAATAGAAAGAGTGCGTTCTATCGATTTTTCTTTTTTTTTTTGTATTTTCAGAGATGTACAGTGTTGATGTTCAAGTATACAGAGTACGAGCTCGCGAGTATGATTACAAGTGTTATACTGATCCTTCCTACAAGTCATAGTGGTATAATGACGACCGCGATGATGTTTATACGTATTCCTTGATAGATGAAATTTCATCTTTTGAAAAACAAGACGGATAATTCGATGCGAAACTGCAACAAGCGATTACAGTACCTATAGTTATTATAAAAAATATTTAACATTATTATCGTACTGTTCAATCTTACTTCGGGTTCTCCACCATCTTTCCATGTGTAAAACTAATAATTGCACGCTCGTACGTTCGCTCTCACTTTTATTATCAATATAGCAGAAAAAAGAAAAAATGAAGCGAAGGAAATACCTTTGAAGTTGTATTCAAACCCTACTCATATTACGTCTATAAAACTTTGAAAAAAGATAAAAAGATGAGTTCTACAGCAACGGTTATCAACTCGCGTACAAAGAAAATTCAAGTATAATCCTTTTTCACAGTTTTTCTGATTTTTTCGAGATTCTATTATAAGTAGTACATTTTATTGCTTTCAACGTTTAATTATTCTTTAAAAAAATGTACTGTACGTTCACGGTAAAAGGTACATTTATTAAAGATACATTTTAGTTAAGTATGGAAATTATTGCAAAACTTCCGTTTAATATATTAAACATCAAAGTAAACATTACAGTTGTATATTCAACAGATATAACTTTACAGTTGTTTTTACAGTAAAACTTTTGGTGATTTTTCTTTCGTATAGATGTGCTGTAACTGATTTAGATATTTATTTTTTTGTTATTTGTAGTAGCTCTGAAACAAACTAAATAAGTATTTATTTGTATATAAGTTGATTTGCGTTTGATTAATGGCAATACTTATTATGTCATGTTATTGACATTGTATAAAATATCTATGTAAAATAAACTACCATAAAGGTGGAATAAAGAATTTCAAATGTAGTACTCGTACTTTTCACTAGATTAAATAATTTTTGAAAAAATTATTGAAATACATCATTTATTTATTTAAATACAGCATGTATCCGTTGAAACTATAACAGTTAAAAGATACCACAGAAAAAAAATAACATGTATAATAAGGTGTTCCTTATTTTTTGAACTAAATTTTTTTTAGCCTCTACTTCAAAAGTTTCACTGCCACCTAAATCAGACATCGATGCCTTTCATTTGCCAAAATATCATAATTAATGTTCGAGCATTATAAAAGAAAATTGAGTTTTCACTGATGATCATTTAAATAAAATTAAATGTAAAATTGTTGATTATTCTTTTACCAAATTAAACTTTTTTTTTATTTTCAACCTTGATGAACATTTATAACATTTTATCAGAACAATGCCAAAAACTTTTTTATACCAAAATATAAATCATAAAATATCGACGAGCTTCAATTTTGTATTAAAGTATAATACCTAAAAATATTTTAAAAACTCTATCGTGTTTTTGATTTATTTTTATTTTGGATTGAAAATAATTGTAAGTTTAAAATAAATGTTCAGTTAAATTAATTTAATCCAACTAGAATATCTTTAAAACTATTTATACGGGACTCGATTGAAAATTTTGTTATAATGAAGCAAAAAAACAGATTTTACGAATTTTACGTTTTGTAAAGTAGAGCTCTCAGTTTTAGGCTAGAAAAAAAATTTTCATAGAATTGTCAATACAAAAAATTTAATTCAAGATACACACACACATTTTTCTCGTACGGTTTTCATTTTCTGTTTCGAGTCAGATATTCCAAATCAGTCATACGATTGTGAATAATACAAGAAGATATAGCGAGTTTTGCCCCTGGAAAGTTGAACTTCAAAACTATTGCAAAGAAAGATGTCGATTCACATTCCATAAAAAGGTAAATGTTAGTAAAACAAGTAACGTAACCGAGCTTAAAAAGCTCACCTGGCATATCCCAGTACGAACTCGCTGAAATTGCATAATCTCCACGCACAATTCACCCCACACCCACCATCCAAGTCCATAGGAGCGAGCTGATTGTTAACTCAATCTCATGCGCAGCATCAAATCGCCTCTACGCGTAATTGTCCATCAAAGCGCAGCGTCAAAGCTACTTATCGCGACTCGCGATCGGACGTACACAGCACCACATTAATTTCGCCTCGAACATAATACGTTATACACGCGGTACATCAACCCAAGCCACGAGCCCACGTTCGAGATCGACGCCTCGAGATACACATGTATCTCATTATACTCGCGCGCATACGCGCCTATTACACGCGTGCCGTCTCAACTTTTATGGAAGTATTGATGAGCAATCTCGTCTAATCACGTGATTGTTCCTTTTGTCCGGAGCTAGTGGTTTTTCGCCCACTCGAGGCGAGAATTAACAAATGCCGTCCTCCCATGTGCACAACAAATCGAATATACCCATCCGTTATTCGAACACCGAGTGGAAATTCCGTGGAATCGAAAGAGAAAGGAAAGACATATTTATGTCGCGGGAGAGTTTTTCACAAAGCCGCCGGCGCTCGCTCTTCCTGTCGAAACCACGAGGGGGAGAACAATAACATTGCAATCAATACAACGCGGGCGAACGTTGGTTTTCGAGGCGCTCCCTGTCCATCCAGCGTAGATAACGTACAATCGGGATCATCGCGTTAAACAGTAAAATTATACATCGGCACCGCATCTGCTTCATTCATAAGCCACACGCGTCTCTCGCCTCGGGCAGCTATAGCAGTATATTACTTCCGCCGTATTTTCCGACCTTCGGGCCCGAGATGTAATGGCAGCAGTAGTGGTCCACCCACACCTCCCGCTCGAGCTTATAAATCAACCATCGCGGCGAACAATGAACCTGCAGCTGTATGGGTGATTGTAATGACGCGAATGAACTCGACTCCTGCTTCACTTGGCGCGAGATTCGCCCTTCTGGGTTGATGTATGTAGATGGGTTAAGCTCGCGTTCCCTCTTTTCTCTCTTGTTTTAGGAATCATTTTTTATTTGTTTGTAGATACACTTGTTTCATTTGATGAAAAAAAAGTGGACCGAGTGGACTTATGACTGAGGGCAGTCAGCCAATAAATTCAATCCGATTCATGTAAAGTGGACTGTATCACGATACATATTGCATTGTGATCAGGGGCCCATTCGTTACGGAGCATGCACGTGTCCATTATGTATCCATATCTTGATGGCCACCTCATACATGTTCATCATTTTGTACCTAGTATCTGTGCAATCGATTATCTTGCACACGAGCATCACTTTACAAGTAATCGTACGTTGAGTATTGTAGGTGGTATAATTACTTAAAATAAATACTCATGCACGTGATAAAATAAGTATTTCTTAGTACAAATATCAATAAGTTATGGACTCTCTTGGCCACTCTAGGCTCGAGCACCTGAAATCCGTAGATAGTGCTTTTTTACAATCAGTGGATCTAAGATCTAATACTCTCAACACAGTGTACTCTTTGATTTTGAAATAGTGATAAGTATATAGAACTTTTTCAAAATAGAGCATAATATACACCATAAAATGATAAATATGCACTATTTGAACGGATAAACAGCCGATTTCACTATTTCAAAATTGTATACTTATAATTTATTTTAACTAGTGAATATTTACCGTAAAAGAGTGGATTTCACCCAATATCCCAATAACGTTTCCCTATCCTAATTAGTTGGTAAATTTTTTGTTGTTGCTACTCAAAATAACGTGTAGTATAGTTGTACAATCATCTTCATTTGGATTAAAACTGTTCATTACTGATAAATATTAACGATCTTAAATTTTCACTATTCCACCAGGGAAAATCTTGTTCACTTTTGCAAATAGTGAAATTTTTACTTAATAGGTACAACACTTTTCTAAGGAATCTTTGCTGTGTAATGATATCCATCTCAATCTAGTATCAAATGATCCATTAGGAGTACAATATAAGAATACGGTTGATAAGTATAACGTAATATGTATTTAAACTCAATTTTCATTTGCGGTTTTATGATAGCGACTCTCGTATAGTATTACGATTAAGCAAGTTTGCAGTAATGATAAAACTGTCATTGGTCTAGTATTCTTTCGGATTTTTTAGAAAAAATTGTATCTAAATAAACACGGATTTTTATAAAATGCCCGCAGAATTGGATCCAACAGTTTTCAGTTAGTTTGGATGTTATATATAGCTTGAAAAAGTAATGATAGATATCTTAAAGCTTAATTTTGAATATTCAATTGTATACATGAAAGTATTCTATTATTATAAAATAACCTACATACAGGTGAAAACCTGCGTCGTCGTCATGAATGTAATTTCTAGTAAGTGAAACTATGGAAGTAAGAAGTAATTTAGATTAGAACGTTTCGATAGCGATATTTTGTATGACTTCATTGCATAAATTGTAATCCAAACTTCAGTGTCCATGTCATTATAAAGAAATAGATCAAGGTTACATTTTTTTTTTTTTTTTTTTTTTTTAATGAAAATTATGAGGTTACTTGCGTTAATTTTTCTCTTTATATTAATATGTTTATAACGAAGTCAAAAACAAAGTCAATTTAGAACAAAATAATTTGGTACATGAATTGTCTGCATACCGTAAGATTTATAATACTATTTTGAATTAAATATGACATTGTTTCGATTATACGTACGTATTAACGCCGTAATAACATTCAAAATTCGGTACATAATATACTGTTAAAGTCGCAAAAAATAAAATGCACTGTTTTCTTCTTCAATTACACGCTTTATGTGCGAATTTGAAAAAAAGTTCGAGTTCAAACCTAAGCAAATAAGTTGCTAGTTACACATAATATTGTAAACTATAGTTAATAAGTAAATGGTAAATTGTCATAAATATAGCAGTATTACGGAGTACTAAAGATTAGAGGCTTCATTTAAAGTCAGAAAAAATGTAATATTCGAATGAGTTAAAAAGACATGTGTTCCTTAAAATGACGTGTAATGGAAATTTTTTTAGTGAAACATAAAAGAAAACAGAAAGTTACACATGTTTCAATTTAGGTCTAAATGTATAAGAACCTGTGTATCATAATTTTTTTGTTGATTATAAATCTTAATTTTTTAAATTAAAAAAAAAAAAAACAATTTATTATACTACGAGTCAATCACTCAGTGTTTCAAAACCAGAATGGATTCAGTTTCTGTCAAACGTTAGTAATTAAAATAAAAAATAATTTAAAAAATACACGCTAAAGTCTATCTGACCATATTTGGCAGAAACATTTGGTTACTTTTTTCTGTTGAATAATAAAATACAAGAATACAAACGTAAAATTATGTCCAACGTAAGCTTGATGTATCATGCATTTTTGTAGCTAAATTTTTTTTAGTTTTCGTCGTAGTATTTGGCAACTTTAGTTCCAGGCAGTAGAAAAACTAAGTGTAAATTATAAAACATAAAAAATGAAATCCATAACGTAAAAATACATTTCACGTATCTTGATATTTATAATTGTAATTTTAACGTCTTGTACATTTGTTACAAAAAAAAATAGAAATCACGCTTTGCACTACCAATAATGATGTAACATTCACAATTAGTGAGGTATAATGCCTTATTAGATAATAACTTATCGTGCCCGACATTTTTACAAGTTTTTTCCTCCAGTCAGAAATAAAGCTCATAGCTCATTCTTCTTACTAATACTTTTTTTTGTTAATGGCGTCAAAAATTTCCAAGAATCGACTATTAGAAGTCTATGTTTCTAGCCACATTCGGTGTGATTCGAGTGCAAACGCCATTCGTCACAGGATGAAAAGGGCAACTATTACACTTATATGCAAGCGAAATTTTGCCAAACGCGTTGAGTTATATGTATGGATCATTCCACGAAAAACGGAATATTTCAACGGCTGAACTGGACAAAGACTAAAAAGGGACTTGTATTTTTCTGCTTGTTATTTTGAGAAAGAGACGAGCCCGTTACACCGCTTTAGCCCCTTTTTTTCATGTAAAACTAAAGCAAAATTTTTTATGAATTCTGTTGTACCTTAAGCAGGGAAACTCTATTGATTACTTAAAAAAGCTTTCATATCGAAATCGATACATTACAGTACGACCTTGTAATCGCCTGGGACATGAAATATATCGTTTTTGGTAGAATGACCCATATGCACACACATGTAAAAGAACAGTATTTTTGGTAAAGGAAGATTAGTATTGAGTACCCTAGGGCGCACAGTCGTCTGGATACGATCCGATCTATTGAAAGCATTTCTTTCAACACAAGTACCGTCGGCCCCACCTGAAATAAAAATGAACGTTTTTCCAACTCCACTTGGGCGGCTACTAGTTTGCATATCAATAGAATCTCTGTAAAAGAAACATAACAGGATTCCTAATGAGTATTATCGCTCAATCATAATTATATAAATTTCACCTGCAATAAGTATGAACAAAACACAGTGCGCTATAAAATACGGAGGATAACATCAAAACAGGTTAGAAAGTATTATCAATACCATAAAACTGGTTTACGAGATGTTTCAATTACACTTGGAGATATAAGTATTACACGTAAATGTAATGCACCGGACGCGCATAAATTAGATTTAAATGGCCTGAATAACTATGGGCGAGCGAGCCGATCTGCAAAACCATTCCAATGGCTCTATCCGAGTGCCTCATATATTATTATTCGATGCTAAAAGGAAACTCAAAGTTCGAAAAAAGGGGCAGTGTCCATGTACCAAAAATAAAATTGTTCATGCCAGCCTCTCTCTTATACACGGGTATACGATTCCCAAATGCTCGACTTACCTACACCCGACAATAAATATAAAACCACCTTGCAAATGTCATACGTCAAAGGCTCAAAACAAACATACCCATAAAGCGCATTTTTCTTTCTATACAACTCGACTCAGTGGCTCACTGCACCTTTATCTCTTTATTATTTCTATACCATCACAAGCAATACCCACCGATTAGAAAAAACATGATCTATTTTATGGGCTCCCTTCCCTCGTCATTTTTAGTTTCGCGAGCTGGCGCATGCACCAGGATTGATTGAGGGCACATCTACCCTCGCGCCCACTCGCACGGATAGACATTGCAAGGAGATCGGCAGTGGATGTCGTTTCAGCTCTCGAGAGTGTGCTGCTGGTTTTCCTTGTACGTGCACACACGCACGAGCACAGGATCACTTTTAATTTCACGAGCGCTTAATAGACCCCCCCTCTCTCTCTCCCTCTTTTAATCGGGTTGCACTTATCAGCTTGTGATCTATGCGATTTTCGTTAAAAGCTGTAAATTGCAATTAAGCTGAGAAATCTGCGGAGAAAACGGGAGAAAAAAGCGGAGAGAGGTTGTGCGGCTCCTGAATGTACCTTGGTATGGTTTTATTCAAATTCGCAGTCAAGTTTATGCGTTTGCGAGCACGCGCCCGAGTATCTACGACTGCCAGCTGTTGTAAGGCTGGTTGACTCGGTAATAAGTTTCGCTGGCGGGACTCCACAATGAGCATCGTAAATTTGGACTAACTAGGGGAGTTTTTATAATGCTTTTACTAGCTTCTTTCGTACCCGTTTTGCGATTACCGTTATGTACAAAAAATTCTTGCAATGATTTATTGTTTTGTATGCTACGATATTTCGAGACAAACTTCTGTATTTGGACTGGGGAGAAGAGCCTAGTGGCGGACAAAAAAAAATAGAAAAGAAATAATGCAAGACTTTAGTCTTCGCTACGAATCCATGAGGGAAATTTTGTTTTCAATATTAATGCTTTCTTTCCCAAATGAGCCAGTTTTACAAGAGACTGGAATTTCTACATCATTAAATAGCTATGCAAATACATTGAAGATACGTCGTTGATCTAGCAATAAAATTGAATTGTACACTTGCGTGGGAGCTCATGGAATTTTAAGTATACTTTACAAATTGAAAATTATTGCTTAATTATTGAAGCTGTATTTTGTTAGATATCGTAGTCGTAAGGCACACTTTTTTTTAAATTATTTAAAAAAAAAGATACTTCAAAAACATTATATTGCGGAAACCTATACTATTAAGGCAACAGGTAGGTATCATTTATTTTTAGATCGGTATCGATTTTCAGGTGTAGCTCATTTTCTCACTTACCTAGAATTATGGATTATTCAGAGCTTTTATCAAAAACATGGTCTTTGTACACTGGTACAAAGAATTCCTTGGAGTTACTAAATTATACACTAACCATAAGTCAAGGCTTTGGATTTATGTCAAATGAATATTCGTTGACCATTGAGACTCATAGTTAATGAACATGCATTTGATGTCACAATTTTTTTTTTAATTTTCAATGCTACTGCAATTAACAACAATACTGTAGTAAATTATATGAACTGATTTAAATGGTCTACATTTATAATACCAGAACAGTCATAAAATGAGACATGTACAAAAATAGATTTTATAAGTTTTGTCTTAATCTCGAAAAATCTCAAAAATTAAAGTTTAGTAATTTTCTTAAATATTTTTCGACATTAAAACTTTTGTACGACATAAAGTTATTTATTATAAGAAATATTATATTCTTATGGTTAATAGCTCATATCATTGTTACGATCGTGTAAACTAGCTGTAATATAACTTTTAAGTAAAAAGCGACATTTCTTTGAATCATGTACTAATAACATACGATGATGGTAATCGCAATGATAAGTGATTAAAACAATGAATAGTTTTGATTAATAAAAGCCACCACGTGTTTAAGATAACATCACATCAGAAATAAAAATTTAAGTCGTACTTTTACGCTTATAGTCCTCGAAATTTTTCGACTATGTCATACAGTGAAGAACAATTAAATTAGGTCTAGGTATGTATAAAAAATTATCGGATTAACAATCACGTACAAGAGAAGTATATTTAACTCTGTTGTACTGTCACTCTTGCGTATTAGTATACTTTTTGTAAAGCCTACATGTGCTCTGATATAATATAACTTGTCATTGCAGCTCATGAGGATCCCATGAACGTACTGCTACGTAATAACTGAAAAATCGATTTAACTTCTGTAATTGAAAATATTATTAGGAAATAAATTACTTGTTTCCATTCTTTTAAAATACTTTCATGCGGTCAGTCAGCTTTGAAACTTAAACTAAAACAAACCCTTACCTGAAAGATACAGCTAAAAATATATTAAAACGTTAAATGAAGACAACAGTTTTGTTACATTCTACTAACTAATTGGGAGTTTAAATGCTTGCAGGTGTAAGTATGCAACGAAACTAATAATTTCTCGTCAAATAAGTTGTTCAAATTTTTTCAGTTCGAAACTCGTATCGATATGGCTAAATCAAGAAAATATCTAGCGAGAAAAAAATCAGCTTACTTTAAGTTTTCGTTTATTAAACTTTTTTACTACTTTAATCGAATTTTAGGGTCTGCAACAATGATATTTAATGAAATTCCAATTAAAAATAATATTTTTAAACGTTGGTCATTCAGTTACTCATTTTCTGGGGTCGCATACAATATTTTATTACTTACTTTTTTTACATTAATGAAATACTTATGCCTACGTGATGCTTTTTTCAAGTACAATAAAATAAAAAAATCGTACCTGAAAATTCAGTTGTATGTTGCGGATATGCTACTTTTTCTGAGTGTTAGTATTGTTTTAATTAAAAATATTGTCAAACAAAAAACTGCGATTGCAATGTTGAATCAAATTAACGCAGTGAAAGAAATGCTAGGAGGATTTAGAAAAAAAAAATGTGGTGAAAAATTTTTATTAAATGAAATAAAAGACTATCCTTTCCTACTTGTAACGAGTATTTTTCACGTGCTTACAATAATAATACTTCTTTATCATTGTAAGTACTCAAAAATGCCAATTTTTAACCTTATTAACATAATTGAAACTATTATACTGGACACAATTATCGTACAATATATTTTTGTAACTCGTTTTATTAAATTTTCATTTAAAACAATTAGAAGTATTTTGAAAGATCTTTTTAATAATATGGCATTTACGGAAAGTACTTATCCATACTGTTGTGACAATGTGCAAGAAAAATCGTTGACTGTATTGAAATTGCGAGAAATTCATATGTCAGTATGTAAAATATCTCACAACATATCTGATTTCTACTCATTATTGATATTTTTATGTATTTCCATATATTTTATAATATTTGTAAGCAATTGCCACTACTTTACAGAAATTATTTTATCGTTTGGTATTTTTTTGGATTTTGATCTAATACTATTTTTAATATGTCTTTTTGATGTAATATTCATGCTAACACTGCTAACCAATTCAGCTAGTTTAGCAATTAACGAGGTAATAAGCAAACAATTTTTTAATGGTCTACTATTCCAAAAAATTCACAAAAATGTTATAAATGTTACAGAGTAAAAAAATTATTTTGACATTATTTGATTGCTTCGTGTACAAAAATAATGTAGAATATGATGATACCACTCATCAAGTAAGCAAAACAAAAGTAGAAAATTTAAAGTCATATATAATATATTATTAATAATAAGATTAATTTTAAGCTTCTATTATTTGCAAACCAATGTATGAGGACAGATATCCAATTTGAAGCTCTAAATGTTTTTCCTGTAAACGAGTCATTACTTGTATCCGTAAGTATTCTTTTCTTAAATATCTTAATGTAATATTGTAAAGTAACCAGTAATTTGACTGTATAAGTAAAGGAATGTACCGTTGCATATGAGGCTTAATGGGGCTTCAAGTACCATAAGAAAATATTGTTGAATAAAAATATTTAGGTTAATATATAATACTAGCAGATAAAATAAAAAAATTAATAAAAAACGAAAGGTGTAATGTAGTTCACACCACAAATTTTTCATAAATATATCGTAAGAAAAAAATTAACGAAGCAAAAATAAAATCAAAGATAAAATTTATTGCTGTTTAAGAACATTTCAGATTGCTTAAGAAAAAGCATAGGCGTATAAAATATTATATAAAATTGTCTTTTTCATTGAGAAAAATTTAAATAACTGTGCTTATTCTTGATGAAAACAAGTTCCTTATGTAATATTTACCTTGTATTAAAAGTAAACAGTGAGAATTGATTACAAAAAAAAAAAGATCAAGTGACAAGTGACTGTAAGGAAAAGTGACTAAGTTGTTGATTTTTGACGCGTTCATGTAGAGGATCATAAATATACAGAAAAAAAAATGGCACTTTGAAGAGACCCAAGCACTGATACAAACCTAGAAAGATAGAAACAAATACATACAATCAAAGTTACTAAAACTAGAGATAAAAAATAAACATTATTAAAGTATTGGAGACATATAGAAGGATATCTTACTATACAATAAAAAAATATTTAAAAAGACAGAAGTTCAGAGATGGCAATGATAAATGCTTTTATAAATACAAAAACGTATTTTCTTACCAAAAAAAATATATTAGATTCAAACAAAAAAGCATATTTTGCAACTTCTCATAAAAAAAAATAAGATCAGCTTAAAAAATAATCAATTATAATAATAATTAACTGTTGCGTAACCAACAAATAAAATTTCAACTTCTACATCTATAATTGATTACTAAAAGTTGTATTGTTAATAACTATTGTTGTAGTAGGTCATTAAAGTATTAATCATAAATTATGACAGTGGTAATTAGAGATCAGAATCTTATCTACAGCTACTACTGTTTAACAGTTAAAACTATATCACTTTTTGCAATTAATGTACATACGAATGTTTGCTTTCCTTGTCTAGTATATCTAGTATTTGCCAGTAGCTTTTTTGATTTTTATTTAAATTATATGGATAAAAAATTTCGTCTAATATATAAGAAGTTTTCCATCTCTTTCTCTTAATACCATTAAATCCAGTTAAATTAATTTTTAATCAATTGATCAAAATAACATTTAAAAGGCTAAAACACAGTAAAAAATGTTAAGATTAATTGAGGGATTTAAAGAAAAATTACTCTTTAATACTGTAGTAATGAGCGATTAAAATTTGTGTTATTTTACCTATATCCTGAAAAATTGTATGCAGATACCAATTATTGCTGATAAAATACTTTAATTTAATAAACTTCAAGAATTTATTTACCATAACTTGGTATAAGAATTAAAGAATAGTCATTGTTCCGCAACAACTAGAGCAACTGCAATAATACTCTCACTTACCCCTATGTCATATAAAAGACAATTAAAAAGCCACAGTAAATTACATTGAATTATATTATCCTCATTTCAAAAAGCAATTCAAATTTTTAACAAACTTTCCTCCCTCTAGTTTTTGTAGTTTTTGTACATTTTGAAACGAGTAATTTGTTTATTTTAAACTTTTTAAGTTTCACTCAGTAATTCGTTAAATTGATCGAGAATGATACATGAAACCTTGCCAACGATAGTTTTTCTAGTGAAAGTAAGGTACCTCGATGAACGATCTTACCCAAAAGTTATTGATAAAATATATCATGTAAAATATATTCAAAATCGTACTTGTTTACGTCTTTCAGATGATGAGTGCTGTGACTTCATACTTTGTAATTAAATACCAAATCCATTGGTCTAACAATTAATAGTCAAAAATGTATAACAAGTCATAGTAAGTAACATACTTTTGAACTTCAACTTCCGAAGAACAGTAGTATCGTAGGTAATCTACTTTTTAACTAAAAATTATAGATTGAAATTTTACTCTCAGCAGCAAAGTCTATTTTTGTCTCTCTTACAACGCTTGGAGTAAATTTTCATTGTTGTACTATATAATAATTTTTAGTATTCGTAATTTTTTACTTTATATCATCAGTGTCAGAGTGGCAATAATAGTGTATGGATAAATTTTCTCTGGATTCTATCACAACACAAGATTCCTGGATAAGACATTGGTGCTACAGTATTATTAAGTTTGATCTAACACATATATAAGTCTCTGTTGTTTTAAAAGTATGAGGGCATTGTTATATGTAACACGTAAGAAAATATCATACACTTATAGTTTCTGTGGTGTAAGAATCAACTACACTCTCCTACTAATATTAATAACGTAGACGTAGTGTATATATATGCATACATTATATTATATTATATATTATATTAATGGGATTGAAGAATATCTTTATTTTCTTAGTTAAGTTGAATATAATTTAAATAATTCGATTTATTTTTAAACGATAAATTTCAAATTACAAAAATTTTATATATTTAAAAATATATTTTTCTTATACCATTAGCAAAAATGCTACTAACATAAGTATTCAAAAACGATTATTTATTAATTTAAAATGACAAATTTACAACTAAATTCAGATCAATTTATAGTTATAACGAGATAACAAATAAAACTGGTAATGCTACCGCAAACAAATCGTACCAGTACAAAGTGTGGTAACAATGTAAAAAAAAGTCATAAAATTAGTAGTATTATCTCATTTACACCTGAAAACAAGCATGAGCGCCCTCTGGGTAAGTAAATACAAACTGCAGGAGTGGTGCAGAAAATCAGCTGTGACGTGCAAATAACAAGTTAATTAATTTACCAAACTTTAAATAATCTATCCCCAATTTCATCATAAAATTCATAAGAGGACTTAGTTAAAATCTCAATTTAATAGTTAAATAAAAAAATCAGCCTCGTGAGCGTAAACCGTGAGCAGCATCAACGTTTTTCTGACGGTCACTCCAATTTTTCTTGGGTTATAGTATAGATGTATATATGAGTAAACTGATAGGGCTGCAATTATATCATTTTTAAATTGCAGACATGACAAAAACTAGAAAAATTTGTATTATTGTTACGTGTAAATGAAGTCGTAATCATAGAGTATCTTTTCATAAGTTTCCAAAAAGCAAAAGTATCCGAAAGAAGTAGGCAAAAGCGTGTAAAATAAAGCTAGAAGATCTGTGTACCAATACTGTAATGTGCAGTAAGAATTTTAAGAAGGAAGATTACTTTCCGCGTAGTAAGCACTATTTTTAAATGCTATGAGTGTTGAAATTGGGAATACATAGTGTGTGTAAAAATTTCAGTAGCAGAACAAAAAAAAACCTGGAAACCAAGAATCGTACCTTCGCTACATTTACCACAAAGGTACTTCCTAACAACGATAAGCCAAAAAAAACTAAAGTAAATAAAAAAAATCAAGAAAGAAACGAAAAAAGGGAAGCCAAGAAATATCAGTACGTATATGATACGGGTAAAATTTCAAAAGTTAACCCTGTAAATAAAACATTTTTTGAATTATATAATATTTAATTAGAGTTTTCAGTTCTTAATTTAATTTTTTAATTAAAGTAAGCAATCCAAAAGTAATTAGTGAAACGCAGGAGTCTGACATGAGTGGTGAAGATGATCTCTCCAGTACGAAGGAATTACCACAAGAATGACCTCAGCACCTTGAGGAAATTGATCTTGAGTTGAATGTAGCAAAGGATAAGAAAACTCATATCATCAATCCTCAATTGTTTGCCAGTGAGTGCTCGATGACAGACAGGATGCTCACATTAAAAGAAAGTGTGGCCGTTCTTACACCGACAGAGTTAATACAAGTACATGTGAGTGAATCAAGTTTCAAGTATAGCGAATATGAGAAAGCGTGAGACAGTGTCTTCGCTGAAAAATAATTGACTTGTCAGCATGATTAAAACTGACATGCAGTTATTGGCTTTTACTAGAATCAAGGATTTACCGTACAGTACGTAGAAACAGGTGTTTGAATGCATTTCATCGCAAATTTGGAGATGTAAAATATCTTTTATCACTGATGCATGCTCTTGGCTTGATTCATTGAGGATGTTTATTTCGTTGTCCACTTTTTCTTTGTTATTCAAGACTCTATTTTTGACACGGCTATTGTACAGTTTGAATTTTTTGTATAAAAATATGTTACGTTTAGTTAAGTCAATTAATAAAAGCTCGAATAAAAGCAGTTGAGAAAATACGAAAAATATCGAACATTAATTAATAATATATTTTTAAAATTCCTGTTTTTTGTTTCTTGTTTTGGCCTTTTCACCCGGGGATGACAAAAGTCCTCGAGAAGTACTGGTTTGTACATATCATTAGCACTTTTCTTGAGTTTTTTCCATTACTGCTCCAAGTCAGTTGTACTTAAGTTCTTCAGAGAGCTCTCTTCATTTCTAAATTCAATTTTAAATTCATGCAGAACTTCGTAAGGTTTGTTTACAAAAAAAACAACTATCCTATTTAAATAAAACAGTAATGCAACACCATGTTTGCATTTCCTTTCTACACCGGCCACGCAGGAACAGCGTCTCTTGAAATTGTTAATTTTTCCCAATTGTAAAACTCAATTTGTGAGGCTCATCCTTTAATTCACTTGTTTTCAAACACAGCGCAAACACATTTAACTGACGTTCGTCTCGGCTTGTTAACCCACAAAGTATCAGATGATTTGCATTCAATACGCGTTCATCCTCCACACATGTCCGTTCACTTTTACGAACAAATTTTAATAAATTAACAATGCTAATCATTTTATTTTTAAATGATTTTTTATAAGACACATTGAATTTACACGTAACAGCTGATTTTTTGCACCGCTCCTACAGTTTGTGTTTATTTGCCCAGAGGATACTCACGCTGACTTTCAGGTGTGAATAGACCTTTTTTAAGGTGGTTTTTTCATGACTCCTGAGTCCAAGGTGTGACTATGAAGTTGATATTTGTTAGTACTGCTTAAATTTCAAACGATTTTTTGTAAATTTTGTTTATTGAGTCAAATTATGTACTGGTTCAAAATGTTAGATCATTATATCCGATATGAAAGTTTCTAGAAATAATTATGTAAAATTTGCGCTTAACCTCAAAATACCAGCAGTTGATGCTCACCTGTGCTTTGAACATAGGATACGAAAATGTATGTCTGTGTTTATTTTATATCTGTTGATTAAGTCCGTGAACACATAAATTTCAAGATGGCAGTAAATTTAGTTTTACGTAAGCTTTGTTGGATCAGTTTGTTATTTAATTATGTTTACTAAATAAGTAACTAGGCTACAACTTTCAGAAAAGGAATGCTTAGTTACCATAAGAGCACATGTTTAGAATTTACTTTTTATTTATCATTTTCTTGCGTTAATATTCGTCAGTCTACTCTAAAATTTTGAGAAGTAGTGTATTGTAACTTAATGATTTTTCAAGGTTTCATGTTATTCGGTCCATAATCATTGTGTAAAAGAACCACCTTGATGTAGCATTACTGAACTACCAGCTTTTATTATAACAATGTACAGTAATCAGTAATATAAAGTAGCTACAGCAGCTTACGTAAAAAATTAAAAAAAAAACTTAATTAAGCTAAACTACGTTTAGTAATACTCTTCGAACTATCACTTTTTTATTGTTATAAAAAAATAAGGTTATTGTTTCGATATTTGGTTAATCCTTGTTACAAAAATTAAAGTCATACGACTCCAGCAGGCTATATAACTAAGTAACACACGTACATAAAAAACTGATGGTAGTTTATAAAACTATAAACTTATAGATTATTTCACGCAATTCATGGTGATGTAAAAAGTGTTTTCTTATCGGATACAATTTTCAAATATCAAATACTAAAAAGTATGTAGGTATGCTAACGACAAGAAAGACTGTCAATGAACTGGCTTAATAATCTACAAAAAAAACGTAAACGGCAGTAACAAATTGTTCTAGAGTTACCTTAATTTTTAAAAAGCGTCGTGTATGTTCTTGAGAGAGCGCTGTGTATTATTAAGTATTGATTTACATCTGTCTGACGAAGGTACTGTGATACCGAAACAGCTGTAACACGTTTTTAACGAATAAAGTGAAGATCGACAGTACCTACTTTTTCATTTAATCTGATATGGATCTTCATCAAGTGACGACCGATAATATAGAATATTTTAAAGGTTTCATGATGTTCTGTTCATAATCATTTCATGAAAGAACCACCTTAACTATTTGCGTATGATCAAGTGTCAGAAAATATTTTAGTTCACTTATTTCTAAGTTCAGATTCGTCTAAAATATTAAACTTGAGTTTTTCTCCGTAATTAGTATGATATAGGATAAAAATTCTCGATGTTGTAAGATATAAAAGACAAAAAATATAAGATTGTACAGGTTTACAAAACAAAATTTATTGCACTATATATTCTACTCCCCTCCTCGCATCAATATCGTAGTTCATTTGTAATTTTCATTTATAACTCCTCGACTCTAGCAGTTGTATACCTTTATTTACACTGTGATTTAAATTGACTAGATGGGCAATTTTTTTTTTCATTTACCAGACTAAACAGCACTTAGCGTATCTAGTAGGAAAAATTACATTGGCTGTTTGGGGACAAATGTTATATGATAGTCAATATTATGAAACTACAACACTAATAAGCAACTGAAATTTTATAAACTGTAAAGAGTAAAAATATCCACTCAAAAGTTGTGATTTCTCTTCGTGCACTTAGATAATATTGAATAAAACAAGCGGCTAAATAAAACGGAGTTTTTGCATATGCGGCCCGACTGATATGAGGGTGTACATTACTGTTATTATCACACTGTGTCAAAAGTTTATACTCTTCAGTGCAGGGTTGGTAAAAAAATGTATACATTCTCACGGGATGAAGAGAAGAAAGCCTCAGAACACAATAAAATGTAAAACGACTAAGTTGGATAAGGTAAACGATAATATTGCGATTTTTCAGAATTTTTTGTAATTTAGACCACCAAACTTATATTTCGACGAGATCTACAACTTTCACGTTTAATTTATTATCTCAAGTATAAAACAAAAAGTTAGATGGGGCAAAACTATATTTTTGCAATTTTTGAGAACTTTTTAGCTCACAGAACGTTTGGGTTACATCCTGGATGAAAATGTTAAATACAAAAATGCTGTATTTTAATCATATCTACAACTTTATCTTTCACAGCAAGCCTCGAAAATATCAAGTTACAAAGTTAAAGTCAAAAAACTATTTTTTTTTCACTGAAAGTATCATCTTAAAATGACTGCCATTTTTTTTCTAAAATATGAAACCTTGCCAATTTTAAAACATCACGTTCGACATAAAAGACGAAGCTCTTTGTCAAATCCGACAAAAACTGCATGAGTTGTTCAAAAAACTTGATTAGGCTCATACATACATACACCCTTGACGTTAAAGTACGCGATCACAACTTTTTTTTACTAAAATTTTTTTTACACTGTTGCAAACTATATTGCACTCCTGAGTTTCAGTCGTGCCTAAAAATACGATGTTCATTCTCTACACGAATCGAGTTAGTGTGTTAATCGCTAGAATAATATGAGTTAGTTTTACAGCTATCAGGAAACACTAAAGTAAGTATACTCCACATGCATCCAAGGTGGTGGTAAATTGTATGTAAAATTTACAATTTAAGGAGATGAATAAGGGCATTCTAATACTTTCTCCCTCACCCCTAAAAAAGGGAGACTAAATAGGTATTTAATTCCCAGAATCTCGCAGGGCCATTTTTAAATTACTGGTAAGTATAGTCATACATCCACCGTATGACCAAGTCCGAGCTGTTAACGCAAAGAGAGTCTTGCATCCACGAATACATCATTTTCAATAAGGCTAATTGCGTGTCGCATGATATGCCGAAGCCACTTATCTTAATATGTCCACGTCACTCCCCTTCGTTTGAAGACACGTCCTTATACTTGCGGAGGAAAAATATCGGTAGGCGAAAATGCAGACAGGACCGATTATCTTAGTTCACAAACGCTATCGTACATAAGAAAACCTACAACGGGCGCGGCCCCGTTACATTATCCCAATCAGATATAGGCAAGCCTCTACACACGTGCACGCGATCATCGACAGAGGGGAAGAACCGGCCTCTCCCGACACGCGTTTGTTTAGCTGCAGGATTGAGTACCTGTATTAATGTATTGGCTGGTGACTTGCTGCTGGATATGAGCAATTTGGTAAATGGTCGCAAGACAAGCCCCACCCGCTTTCGTAAACACTGTACTAATCGATCAATCCGAAATTGGTGGACGTCCGAGTCACGAGAGAGTTGGATGACTCGATCGATACTCATGTGAGTGAGTGGCAAGCTTTTTTTCTCCTCGTTTTGAACTAGATGATGATGGACTTCAAAGTCGCGTTCGATTCAGACCAATCAGCGTAGGTGACCTATTTTTGATGGATCCCTGAAGATGATTTTTGAGTTTTGTAAGCACCCATCGCTCATCGGCATTTACAAGGCGTACTGCAGAAGCAGATTGATAAGTTGAGAATCAAAAGACATATGTTAAATAGAAGACTGAACTACTTATATGATTTTTTATAGGTGTTTTGACTTTTTTTGATTCATATTTGCTTCAAAATAAAGGAATGATGCATTATGAATAAATAATTACTATTCAGATTTTTTTTTCAAATATAATGATAACTATGCACGTTGATCATGCGGAAAAAAAAATTAAAATTATCGGTACTTAGGGCTTTATTCAGCTTTATTTCGCCCTTTGATCACTGTGATCTGTCTATTATTTGCACTAGAGCAACTATTATAATAGTTAATGTAGGGATCATTCAAAGCAGAGTGGGTGAAGGGCTTGGCTAGGGAGTAAGAGATCGTGGGTTTAAAACCGTTTGGAAACTGTTTTTTTGTTTTTGTTTTTGTTTTTAGAATCGATTAAAAGAAAAATAAATAAAATTTATAAAATTCAAAATGATGGTGTGGCGTCGTGTAACACCCATTTTTCGCATAAGGTAAGAGTACTGATGCTGGGACGATTTTTGGTAAAATTTCGTTTAAAAATTCATATAAAATCACATCTAGGAGATAACATGAACACTTAAATTGTTATTTATATATTTTGTGTTCCGACTTATCACACAATTTTTTATAATTTCGTCTTAGAAAGAAATAATTATAAACTTACTACGTCATGTTGTACCTAACGCGAAACACCATTGAAAATGCATGTCCCAATAGTGGTACGCGATGTCCCAATGGTGAAACGTACATGTTATTTCAATGGAATCTATGTGTTTCACCAATGGGACATCTGAAATTTGAGGTTATGTTTTGAATTGTACGTATAATGAAGCAGCTATTTTTAAAAACTTTTTTTTTTATTGTAATGCAATTGAAAATAGATGATAAGTTTTATTGATATAACAAGACACCACTTTTAACATCTGAAATTAATTCATTTCATGACAAAATTCTTAAAAGTTTATTAGTTATTGACTGTTCCACTATTGGGACAGAATCAAAAAGTGCGTCCCAGCATCGGTACTTTTACCTTATTATAACGAAAAATATTGAACGGAATGATGGAATAAGTATCAGTAGACTAGCAATGTTTGAATTCGGAAAATATTTAGGTTTATAAAGTTCGTGCTGTTGTAAGAAAAGATTAGTTATTCACCAAACCCCCCGCCAAAAAACGACGTATCTTTTCTGCCTTCAGATACGTTAGCACAACACTCCTCCCAGGTAAAAACTCGCATTATCTGCTAATAGAAAAGTATTTGCAAAAGTACGCTGCATGGGACGAAAGTACGGCATCGACTTCCAGGTGCTTGCCTCCCTTGCCTTCGTCTCCGGAGGCAGTTACACACCTGGGGGGGAATGCCGAACTTTGGTCTTTTGTTATGACGTAATATACTAATTTTTTCTTGAAGAATTGTAGGGTAAACTTTTAGAACTTTTTCTTTTCAACGAACCTGATCAAATATAAACCATCGCGTTACATTATAAAACCTGTGCATTTCTTACTGGTTAATTTTTTTATTTACAACTTAAGAATCCTTAATTTTTTGTTTTACTAAGTATTTTAGATGCAATGCAATTTGTCTGCGTTTGATGGAATCCACGCACCTGTTATTTTAAAGACGTTTATGAGTACAGCAGTTAAGTGAAAAAAAAGTGTCAAACAAATAAGTTCTACCGTTGCACCATATAATAATGAGTTTTCTGAAAATTCGTTCTTTGTAATTGTTAAAAATTGTTTATCACTTCCGTCAGTCCAGCGTTGCCAAGTGTCATTATCTCAACTTTCTGACTCTTCGAGCACAAAGCATGCCTATCAATACACCATTAGTCATGTATCTCCTTCACAACTATAAATGTGTGAGGGTAATGAATATAATCTTTTAAGCTGAAACTTATTCATTTACAACTATTCAACCGCGTAGATCATAGTTTTGGATCTGACTACAGGAAAATAGATTTAAAAATACTGTATACATCATTAAATTATTTTGCATGTATTTATATGTACGTGCTCAACTTTAGTAGCGTTAGAAAATAATTCAAAGTAGAATTCTAAATTATTTTAAGTATAAGAAATATATCATATAGAAAAAATAGTGAGTATAATTAATAAACGCAACGTAATGAGTGTTAAAACTACGCCAACAATTGATTGGAAATCCAGAAATAAAAGGTAAGATGTTGTTTTGATATTAATAAAAGTAGTTGTTCAATACTAAAATTAAGTTTTGTTTTATATGAAATTAAAAATATTAATAGCTTGAAGAAAAAAAGTTCCAAAATCAGTTTGTAAAAAGTGCTTATCTTGAATTTGTTGGAGAAAAAGAACAATCTCGGAAATATATTTTATTTGTTAAAATTTTACAGCGTCACCAGCGCAGTTGTAAGTAGAGAGAAAAAAATCACATGAACTTAAATACGTCAATAATTTGTAGCTTGCTACCATCACGTATAAAAGATAACTAAAAAAATTTCTTCATTCCATTGTCTAACGCGATGATTTTTTGACAGTTAAAGAAAACATTTTAAAACACGTTATTCTTCTTGACGATTTAAAAAGGCAGTTCTTTCCTAGAAAGTCCAAAATAGCTTTTTTTCAACAAATATAACACAGCTTTGTCTTGCCTCGAATCCTTAATATTTAAATGACGTTATCAAATAGCATGTTTGTGATTTTCCTGCCAACGCTCTTACGTGTACGCAATGACTGGTCTGCTTTTTTGAACATTATTATACTTGAAAAAAAAAAACTTCAAATCGTAAATTATTTTGATTTATCTCAAATATAAACGTACGAATTTTTGAGATATTATTTTTTAACATACAAACTTCGAGTAACTGTCAATCTATGAACGTGAAAATCTTTTAAATGAATATAATCTTTTTTGTTGAACTTTTAATATTGTAATTTGTTGACATTCAAAAGCAAGAGATACAATACGTCTTGACTTTCCAGCTAACAAAAAATCTTCGATTCATCAACGAAAAACTTCAAGATTTCCTTATCATGTCTCGAACAATGAAAATAAAAATAGATAAGCCAGTAATTTCTCTGTGATAAAAGCTCATATTCTAAACCAACATTTAGAAAATTGCATGCTTTCCTTTTCGTTTGAAACAGCGGAAAAAATAAAATGATCCTGCCATGACAACCACCTTGCCCTTTGCGCCTATGGTTGTCAGATTCTTAAAAAAAAAGGTTTCGGGTGGGGGATGAAACATTATATCAATGCAGCAACTAAAAATTATCAAGTATAAACTACATGGTTTTAAACAGCAACACATAGTTATCTAAACTTCTTACCTACATTTAACTATAAAACATCGCTTTACTTATAATCATAACCCACATGGAAATAAAATGTTGGAAAAATTGAGGCAAAAATTTTATGGGCAAATTGTGGCTAAAGACTTCGAGCCATAATTTTCCGAGATTCTCAAGGAAAAAGATTCTAATACAAAAAATGGTTGGGTTACATAAAAAAAGTACATAAATAATTTTAAGGAAAATATTGCATTCCGTCATTTAATTAAATAAAAAAGTTTGACTTGCGTATACTCCTTAATCGAATTTTCAGTTTATAGAAAAAATAAGAGGTTAGTATTTTTTATTAAATTTTATTGTAATTAAAATAGTTTTGATTTACTATAAAATTAAAATAATTCATCACTTTGTTATAAAACAAAGTAATTATTCATTTTCTAGTAAATTTACAAGATTCAGCTATGTACATTTCATCTGTATTTTTTATATAAGTGTAAAAACAAACACATTTCAAACAATTTACTTCTACACTTTCGAATACATTTTGAAATTTTTATCTGTAAATATATCTATGAACTGTAAACTAAACACCTATTTTTTAATAAATTTTCCTTGATTATCATTTTCTTAGAGAAGCGAGGAACATTGTGGCTCCAAGTCTTGAGCCTCAACGTTGCCACAGCTTTAGCTGAAATTTTGCAACAAAATTTTTGCCACAATTTGGCCAACATTTTATTTCCACGCAGTTACGGGCATGTATAACCAAACAAACTGCTAATCAGTCATGTGTAATTTAATCCACTGTATTTCTTAACCCACAACTTGGAAAGTCTCAAACATTCTCATATTTGTAATTTAAACGAAAAGGTCCAAAAGGAACAACTTTCCGGCTCAAATTTTTCTGGTAGTAGATAAATCAGTTTCTATTTTTCAATATATTAGACTTAAACAACGTTTGAAATTATACTGTCATCATTGCACACATTAAAGAGGATTGGTCAACAACCACAGTCTTCGCTTTGAGCGTAATTCCGAAATCGCTCCTTCACCGAAGACTTTGAGAACGATTGGTCGTCATCAGAAAAGGTAATTGTTATAAAATCGAGCTTTCGGTTCCATTCACCAGGTGGCTAACCCTTAAATATCGCTTTTCTACAAGCATGTGGAAATCAATTCATAGTACTGTCTTTTTCTAATTACGACCAATCGTTCTCAAAATGCCCAGTGGGGGCGCGATTTCGGAATTGCGCTAAAAGCGAATACTACTGAGCCCTTTAAATAACGAGGGGGAGGGGGAGTTAGAACCTTCTTTCTTAAAGTATGTCCACTAACCTTGAAAAATAAAAATATTTATGTATTACTATGATAATTTCTGACAAAACTAACACATAATAGAGTTACAAAGCTTCTAATACATAAGTAAACATTTCTTTTTATCAATGTTAAACAGTGAAAAAACTTAGCAACTGATCTGCCATCGTCATCAGTTAGGAAAAAGAAGATCAATACATGAAAAATCATCAGAAATAACGCCAACAAGCCACTAATTTAATAATCGATCGAATTTAAGCTACCTCAGACTCATGAAATATACTATCATTCACGAACATGGCCGAAGTTCGCAGTTCCCATTTTTGCGATGGATTCGACAAAAGTTGCGGAATAAGTAAAGATTTCAAAATGCACGAAGATACTCATGCAGATAACAAGTCTTGTAGTTGCCAGGAGTGTTACGAAACTTCTATCACGAAAAGAAACTTCACAGTACACGGACTGACTCACACAAATGATAACACTACTTCATACGGCTGTCAACAGTGTTCAAAAGTTTTCATGTATAAACGACATCTTATAAGACATGAACAGATCCATGCGGTTAAGAAGTCCTACGTCTGCAATTTGTGTTCTAAAAGTTTTACTCGGAAATCACATCTTACGAGACACGAGCAGGTCCATGAGGGCAGTAAGCCCTACGAATGCAAAGTTTGTTCGAAAAGTTACACCCGAAAAGAATATCTTACGATACACGAGCGAAGCCATACAGGTGATAAGCCCTACGACTGCAAAATGTGTTCGGAAAGGTTTACTCGGAAATCAAATCTAATAGTGCACCAGCGTATTCACACGGGTGATAAGCCCTACGAATGCAAACTATGTTCAAAAAGTTTTCTTAATAAATCTCGTCTTATACAGCACCAATTGATTCACACGGGAGATAAGCCCTACGAATGCAAACTATGTTCAAAAAGTTTTACTCGGAAATCACATCTAACAGTGCACGAACGGACTCATACAGGTTATAAGCCCTACGAATGCATACTTTGTTTAAAAAGGTTCACTTTTAAATCAAATCTTATAAAGCATGAGCGGATTCACATGGGAGACAAGCCCTATAAATGCAAACTGTGTTCAAAAAGTTTTAATCAGAAATTTAACCAAATAGTGCACCAGCGTACTCACAGGGGTGATAAGCCCTACGAATGCAAACTATGTTCAAAAAGATTTACGCTGAAATCACATCTTACGAGACACGAGCAGATCCATAATGGCAATAAGCCCTACGAATGCAAAGTTTGTTCAAAAAGTTTTACCCGAAAAGAATATCTTACGATACACGAGCGGAATCATACAGGTGATAAGCCCTACAGCTGCAAATTGTGTTTAAAATGTTTTACTCAGAAATCACATCTTACGAGACACGAGCAGGTCCATGCGGTCAATAAGCCCTACGAATGCAAAATTTGTTCAAAAAGTTATACCCGAAAAGACTGTCTTAAAAGACATGAGCAGATTCATACAAGTGATAAGGTTGCGTACGAGAGCAAACAATGTTCAAAAAGTTTCGCTCAAAAACAATACCTCATGGAACACAAGCAGGTCCACACTGTCCAGGAGCCTTACAGCTGTAAAAAGAATTTAAATATTTTCTCTGACAAATCCGATATTGCACAGCAGGAGCGGACTCCTATCGCCGATTCACTGGGTGAAACTATGATGCTGCCCTCATTTTCCAGTGTTTTTTCTATTAAATCTTTTGGAGTGAGATTTGTTAAGGAAACAGGCGATAGTGTTTTTCCATAATTTGTTCATAATAGAACGTATGAAAGTGATACTCAGTCCTCTTAAAAGTGAACATGACACTCAAGACAGCCCCCTACTCCAACGCATGGGGCACGTAACCCTGGAAGTATACTTAATAGACCTCTACACAAAATTAATAATTTTATTTTTTTTTAAACTTTTTACTTATTCTAACTTGTAAACGGAAAAAGGTATAAAAATAACGTCAGCGTGATGACTTCAACACTACCTGCCAAGTCATCATGTTTAAACTAAGGTCATAGAGAATTGGACGCATATATACCTATTAATATGTTTGGTACTTTTGTTATCACCATCTGATTTATTACACATACAGCAATTCTAATAAAAAACGAAATTCATCTTTCGGTCTTAATATTTTGGTTCGCAATATCAAGAGAAAATTAAAAACAAAAAGCTTATAATTTTTGGAGACCTGGTAGAAAGAAGTAGATTTATGTATAACATAAGCTAGGAGGAGTTCTGTGGATAATTAGTTAAAAATACTTTACGGAAGAGATAATCTATGTTAAAAAAGTTGAAGTAAAAAAAGTCGTACATAAAACAAACGTTTATAAAAGTAAATAACGAAAAAGGTGAAACATACAAAAAATGTACGAAACGTATGAAATGTATGAAAAACGTATCTTAAAGAAGGGAAAAAATGGAGATTGTTTTGTGAAGTAAAAAAGATAAGACATCAAAATTTACAAGAAACTCATCTTAAATGTTTTCAAAATAAGAATAGCGTATGGAAACACATTAGAAAGTTACAAAGAATATTATAGGCATTTTAAACAGGAGTGTAACAAAATTAAGCAGGATAAAGGAATATATACCAGGAAAAGACATAGAAATGAACAAAATTTCTAGTTGAATAAAACCGAAGGCGACAAATCTCCAAAGAGAAAGAAAACATCAAGAGTGCTTTAAACGTTTAGCAAGATTTAAAACTAATGTAAAAATACTTAATCTATTTGCTGGTGTTTAATAGTAGTTGTCAAAATATATATCAATAATGTGGGTATTTACAAAAAAAATTTTCAATTATACACCCCAATACTGTGAAAAGATTAATGTGTTAGACTGTTATTCGCCTTACATTGAAATTCGTATTTATCCATATGTATACAATAAAAAAAATTGAATTTATTTACATGTGTTTTTTAAAAAAAACTATTTTCTAATAAATCTGAAATACCTTATAAAAAAATTTAGTTCCAAAGTATTAATTACTGTTATTTTTCGCCTTTTAAAATCTTAGGAGCACATTATAAAGAAAATTATACTTGAATTAATATCCATTTTTTAGGCACGTCTACTTTACAGGAGTGCCTTATATTTTTGACATAGCAAAACGTGTATTGCTTCTTATAAAGATGTATAAATCAACTATCTTAAAAAGTTTCAATCCAGTATGATTCAAATTTCGTTTGTAGCTTCATTTTTATACTACAAACTGACAACTTCAAATCCAAAAAATTTAGTCAATGCAATCGATTAAAAATTTTGAAACTGAGTTAATTGAGTAATAGCAATGGTAAAAACATGTCCATAACAATAAATAATGTTTGTAGTACAATGACTTCAAATCGATTAATGCATTTTTTACCGAGGTACAGCGATTTAAATTTAAAAAATCAAGAATTTTCAGTCATGGAAGTTGTGCACTACTAAATTTTTATCACGAAAACTACATATTAAACAAAAAACTTTAAATAAAAGATGAATACGTTTTTCAATTCTTTATAAGCTCCTATTTTTTAAAATTGATTTGGTAACTTTCGGAGTTTTTGTTCCTTGACAACATTTTTCAAAGGCTCTGAGCGCAAAGCCAGCTACTCGATCGGGTCAACAATTTGCACTTGTCAAAGGGATCTAACTAAAAAATATTTTGAAAAATTATTGACTGTTAACGAAACTTGACACGCTTATAGTTAAATTTTAAGGTTTCGAGTGACTTCAAAGAAAATCTAGAGCCCATTCTAGTTAAAAAAATATTCACGAAAATTAACAAACTAGCATTTATGTGGAGGTTGACATAGGTTTTCTTAGTTCTAGTGCTCGATCTCTTTTAGTTTTTCAAAAAGAACATATTTAGTTCTGAAGTTTAGTAGAAAATCGACTGGAAAAATAACAACAATTCTTAAATATTGTGCTGTCTAAAGTCTCTTATTCCCAGAGAAGAAAGTCATTAAGGAAGAGTGCAGTGAGGGGGGAGCAAGAATGCAGCAGCGCCGGCAACTGTTTTAAATGCATTTGTAAAATAACTTGTTGATCCCACTGAAAATTCGGTATAACATAAGTTTTATGATATACTTCATACAAAAACAAATTGGAAGAATTCTACCAACTACTTTCTCATGAATTACATTTTTAGGTGACTTTTTCATAAGGTTACGTGTTAAATTGAAGTTTTTTCAACATTGAATGTGTAAAAAACGGTGTTGTAAAACGATCTCAAATTTTAAATGTGACTTTCTAATATCATTACGAGCATCCTGTTAAAATTTTAGCAAGAATGTACAGAAAACGCTATGTGTGGTAAACTTTTTTAAGTGACGTTTTGGTCAAAAATTAAATTTTTATATCAATCGATTTGAACGGTGATTTCCAATCTAAATGTACTTGTAAAAATCATGGATGATTTTTCAATTATTCGTAATAATTTATCAAATGTTGCTAAAGTCCGAAAAAAAATGGCGTAAGTGAATTCAATTTCTTTTTTTCGAAGAAAATTACGCTGAGCAAAAGGCGTAAGTACGATTTTTCCAATTTCCCGTTGGAAAATCGAATTTTTTTTACGATTACTGCAAAAAATCGTGCCATATTTACCCTAAACTCATTTTTCCTGTGGGTAAAATCTTTCATTTTTATCATATTTGAAAACAATTGGGTGTTTCGATTTTCTTAATTTTTCATAAATGCATTCAAATATGAATTTAACGGCAATCTTCTCTGGGACGGCAGTAGGTATAATTTTTTTGAGTAAGTATTGAAAGCTAAGTATATTTCCCTTACATATCGCGAAGTGTTAGCTTAACAACACAAGCTAAAATTAAATCAATAAAAAATGTTTCTTTTTTAGTTTACAAAGTTGATGTATTCCTTTTAAATATATCTATATTATTCTTCTGCAATAAAACAAGCAAAAAAAAAAGTTATTCGTTACTTTTAAGGTAGGACCTCCACCTAAATCTGGGGTACAAGGCTTTTGTAATTATATAGATGGAGACCCGCTGAATCTAATGGTACCTTCAGTTATGGCCGATGACGGACAAAATCTCGAGATATTAAAGCTCAAAGTTCGAATGTTTTATACAGGCGCATACAAAAAAAACGAGAAAAAAGTGACGTAATCACATATTGCGAATAAAAAACAAAAATCTGAGTAAAGTGAGTATATAAAACTTGTAGAGAAAATCCTCTTCTTTTGGATCGTGTTGAGCACAATATGGGTTGACGGCCAATTTCTCAAGATATTTGACAAAAACGAATGTAAATACTGGTTTTGTGATTACGAGAGGAAGTCGGGGAGGCCGCCATATTGGTATATGTTAGCGCGCGGTTTTTTAAAAGCGAGCAGTAACGAAAATGCTTATGGTGTCAATTTTTTTTTTGTTTTTTGTGCGCAAAACATAAAATATCGGTTAATGAATAATAAATATAAATGAATATTAGTACAAAATTGTTGATGAATGATGAATATCAGTAATAAATTGATACTATACTTTAATTTTATTTAATAAAACTTTTTTTGTAAAATTTCATGAACACTGCTTTCAATCACATAAATGTTTTTAAAATTATAATGAATGAGTAAATGTCACAAACTAGTAATTACATTTTTTATTGTACTATTTATAATATTAACAGCATTAAGGGAAGACGTTACTCGTACTTTACGATTAATGATCGTTAATAGTGAAATTTTGATTCCACATTGTATATCCTTATTATAGGCATCGATGAGAATTTGACGTAACGAGTGCCTGGATAGTTTGTCTGCAGAATCTTTTTGATGTTTATTCTTTATTTCAAAAATACTTTACTGACCAAAATAACAAACAGTAAAATTACTACTAAAAAATAACTACTCTGTCACATTAGCAGACGTACGTGTTTACGCACTGATGCTAGTACACACGTCGTCTGCATTATCGACACTGCTGATGAAGTCAAACTCGAACTCGTGCAGTAATTTGACTAGTACGGTAAGGTAAAAGTACGTAATATGAAACGTGCCCATATTATGGAAACTCAAGATTAAATAATCATGAAAATTCTAATAGTAAAAATAAAATATACTGAAGAATCTCTATAATACTACCGTATCAAATTAACAAAATAAGTAAACAATTTCAAACATTATTATATTGAAAAATTTATTATTACGAATCCGGTTTTCATAATACGGACAGTTTGAAATATAACCTGCAATATGTGATGTTCCTATTTATGAAACGCACGAGCCCATTGAATTAACATGTAAATTTCATAACTGGGACTTGTGTTTCATAAATATGGACACAACTTTTTAGCTATTCCATAGTTATGGACATTTTGATCGTGTCAATATTTGCTTATAAAATTATTTTTTTACATCTAAATTTCATTTCAAAAATTCCAATTTGTTCAGAAAAGCATAGCGCTTCTATTAAAACCAAAAATTATGGACATATGACTATTTTTTATTTAATATTGGTCGATGAAACGTAACAATCGAAATTTGTATCCATAATACGTACTTTTACCTTACTCGGAGGTCCTACCTTAATTCAACGCAAAATAAGTTTTGATACGTATTAAAACATTATACCGGAAAATTTTATTTACTCAAAGCCCTGCCGATTTTTTTTTCTTTAAAAAAACCTATTAAAATCTTAAGCATCAGGTACAATCATAAAACATAAGTCATCCTACGATTTTAGGCTGAATCAGATCATAATTACTCAAGTAAGTCTAATAACTTAAATACGTACACACATTTCTCCATATACATACAAAAAAAAACTAACTCGGACCACACTAATAGTAAAAATGATTTTAAATATCAAGACATGCTTTTTATCTCAAAAAAATGTAAAGCACTTCTGTATGACTATATGTCTATAAAAACAAAAAAAAATACTAGCCTATTGTACATCAAAGAAGGTACTATCAAATCGATACTTTATTACTTCTTCATCAATATGTCAGTACATAGTCAAGCATTTAGAAAATTATTTTAAATTTTTAAATTTCAAAGCAATAAAACATTTTTTAAAACCACTGATAAAAATAAAATGAGTCTGTCTATCGAAATGTACATGCCTCATCTTAAAAAGCCACGTATAAGTTAATTAGGTAAACGAAAAAAATATAGACGGATAATACATCGAACAACGCTTGAGGACATTAGATTTCCAATTTGTCAATCCACCGTTGCCAAGAAAGATAACGTACGTTGTTTTAATCTACAAGCGCAAAGCTTTCCGTTTCATGCATCATTATCAATGTCCCTCTCATCACTTAAAATTTAACACAGTAGAAAACTGTATTCTGTGCTCGATTGCAACCGCGTGCGTCCTCTTAGTACACGTGCTACAACTATTTAACCACATTAAACACAATTTTAAATTTGTCTACGAGAAAATATATTCAAGTTTACAGTATTGAATTATTACAAAAAAGTTGGATAATCATCTATGTACTTACGGTTTTACATGTACTTATAATATTTCTATCTATTTATCAAACTTCAGTAACGTGTAAAGAGCACGTAGTTAGTTAATAGTTGAAAAAATGTCTATTATTTCACAAAGAGCCGGATGCATGATTTATTTTAAGGAAGATATTAACCATAAAAATTGCTCGTAAAACATTAAACATTCAGTTTCACAATTAAAACTCTGGAAATCAAAGGTAAGTTTATCGTTGTATGGATGAAGTAATTACTTATTATTTGACAATTGAAGTATTGACAACTTAAGGTGGCTTGGGCGGTTAGTGTCGTACATAGGGTAGGGTGCCATAGAGGCCCTTGTTAGATAAATGCCTTCCAGAAGCTAAATTTTCAATAAACATACTTATTATGTCAAAAATATAGTAGATTAAGAAATTGTGAGAAAAGGGATGGAAAATAATAATTGCTGAAATTGAAAAATTTGTTTGAGGCACCTACTTACAGTCCTTTTTTAAATATTTTTTTTTCTATTTTTTGAATACTTCCTTTTTCAATTTTTCCTAATTGAAGTGGATAAGCTCACGTTTAAAACAACTCGATGAAATCTTCATAAAAAAATATGTGAATATTTTCAATTTTTGAGATTCATCATTTACTTCCAAAGTTTTAGTCAATTTATAATGATTTCCATAAGACTGCAGGTTAGAGTTGCAAGCTTTTAGGAGAAAATAAAGAGGATAACCATGAAATTTCTTTATCGCAAACAAGTTCGGCATACTTTGTAAAAAAAAATTATCTGAACTTCATAGATTTTCATCACTTTAGTAAAAAAACGCCCATGCCAACTTAATCAAAATATGAATTACCTAAAAATGGGATGAACAAGAAAATTGAGTTAATGAGTTAGAAAATAAGCACTTCCTATGAAAAAAAGCTTTTTCAACATAACTTCCTCCTCTTGCGTTAAATAAAAAGTAAGTTATTTTATGCTTTTTTACCATATCTCCGCTGGAAGACGACTTTTTTCCCTGAAGGAATGAAAGTTTTACGTTCCTCCTGGGTAGGAATTCATATTTTTTACTCATACAAAAGTATTTTAGCCAAAATCTGGGGGGGGGGGTCCGAAATATTGACAGTTCACTTTAACTTTGTAATTAAACTATGAATATTTATTCCAGCGACATGTATACTGACGACAGCGATAGTTCAGTGCAACAACTGTTTATTATTGTGATAGCCAATCACAAGACAGTTCACTTTGACTTTCTACTTATACTGCTTCGTGATTGGCTGTCAAAATGATGAACAGTCGCGGCACTGAGCTATCGATGTCGTCGAAATACACGTCGCTAGGACAAACATTCATCATTTCACTTAAAAATTGAAGGAAACTGTCGTTATTTTGGGCCCCCCCCCCCCTTCTACCAGATATGAATTACCGTCCGAGCTGGAGGAGAGGTTGGCAAACACCTGGAAGATGATGCAGTACTTTCTTTCGAAGGCTTGTAAATGTTTTTTTTTCTCTTCCATTGCCCAAACCCGATGTTTTCCTGTGAGTTCAGGGAGAAAAAAGGAACACAATCTCTCAAATAGAAATTGCATTTACTGCTTATTAGGAAAAGCATTTTTGCATTTTCTACAAGGAAATAGAGAAACATACAGAGGATATCAATAGTTATTTAGGTTACTAGTGCGGAAAAGACCAACTCGTGGCCGGTGGCGGTAACTCGTACCTTGCGATCACACTAGTGCTACGCACTCGTGTGCCCTACTGGTACTCGGTCCGGTCAACTCCAGCCACTTGTGTGAGTCAATCACTACAAGGTTTTTTGCAATGTGTGAGGGAAATAGGTACAAATTAGGTATGAATTTTGATTTCCAGTGTGTAGCAAAATTTTTTTATCGGTGTGTTGCAAGACCTTTATCACACACTGCGCGGCAAAAGCTTTCCGCACACTATGTGGGAAAATCGATTTTCCACACTAATACCAGTGCGGGAAACACCCATTTTCCGGACGCTTTCGCGTAATAGTAGTTTTTCTACGAGTTTGAAAAGTCTTTGTTTGCAAACCGAGAGGTTTGCGGCCCGAGCCGATGGCGAGGTCCGTAACGAGGTTCGTAGCGGAGACTTTTCGAACGAGCATCGGAAAACTTCTTTTTTGCCCGAGGAAGTACCAGCCTCCCAAACCCACCTGAGGGCGGAAAAATACTTTAACTACAAGCAGAACGTATGATTTTCTACCTGGAAGGAATGTTTCACTTTGCTACTTGAAAACAGAGAACAAAGTCGTTCTTCCGGCAGAGATATTCCATATTCTCTGTTTTTGGCGGAGGTATGGAAAAAAAAGTTTTTGCCTCCTCTAGGCCTAAATTGATAAACTGGGCGCAAAGTGTGTTGACGGACGCAGAGATGCACTTTGTGCCTTTAGTACAAAAAACCATGTACTTAACTTGGGCACAAATATACAACAACCACACCCTTTGGGTGCTCATGTTTGTACTTTGTGCCCTAATGATATAATGCATTATTTTTTAAGTATGTAAGAGCGCTGGCATTTTAAGTTATTGGATTCAGTCATCCCATTATTAAATTTATAAATTGTAAATTGTTCACATAATTTCTTTTAACTTAAAAAAAAACACTATTGATGCATCATAAATTCATTCACGTAATAAAAATATAAATCGTATAATAACAATTACATCTTGTCCATGTTAAACAGAGAAGCAACATATCAACGGAAACGTCCTCGACATCTTATTACAACAAGAGCATTACGTACAGTATGAAAAATAATCAGTACAAGGACAAAAATACTACTCTTAAGTTAATGAAATCACCACTGATGTAAGTTTCTGTATACTATCCTTCACAAATACTTATGGCCGAAGAAAGCAGTTCTTACACTTGCAATGTGTGCAGTAAAAGTTGTAGAACAAATGGTTTCCTGAAAGAGCAACACCTCCATACTGGTAATAAGTCATATTGTAAAGTGTGTTACGAAACTTTCATCGTAAAAAGTTATATTACAACAAACGAGAAGACTAATACGCAAGATAATCCCTACAAATGTAAAATATGTTCAAAAAGTTATATTAGTAAATCATATTTTACAGCACACCAGCGGATTCACACTGGCGATAAGCCATACATATGCAAACTTTGTTTAAAAAGGTTCACTTTTAAATCAAATCTTACAGAGCATGAGCGGATTCACACGGGAGATAAGCCCTATAAATGCAAACTGTGTTCAAAAAGTTTTAATCAGAAATCCAACCTAATAGTGCACCAGCGTATTCACACGGGTGATAAGCCCTACGAATGCAAACTATGTTCAAAAAGTTTTCTTAATAAATTTAATCTTACACAGCACCAATCGATTCACACGGGAGATAAGCCCTACGAGTGCAAACTATGTTCAAAAAGATTTACTCAGCTATCAAATCTTATGAGACACGAGCAGGTCCATAAGGGCAGTAAGCCCTACGAATGCAAAGTTTGTTCGAAAAGTTTTACCCGAAAAGAATATCTTACGATACACGAGCGGAATCATACAGGTGATAAGCCCTACGACTGCAAACTATGTTCAAAAAGATTTACTCAGCTATCACATCTTACGAGACACGAACAGGTCCATGAGGGCAGTAAGCCCTACGAATGCAAAGTTTGTTCGAAAAGTTACACCCGAAAAGAATATCTTACGATACACGAGCGGAGGCATACAGGTGATAAGGTTGCCTACAAGAGTAAACAATGTTCAAAAAGTTTTAATAGCGAATTACATCTGAAAGTACGCGAAAGAAATCATATGAGCATGAAGCCCTACATCTGCAAAATTTGTGGGCAAGATTTTAATATTAGGAGCAATCTAGTTGTGCACGAACGGATTCATTCGAGTAATAATTTCTGCGATTATGAACAGTGTTCAAAATGTGCCACCCAGAAAAATCATTTTGGGAAACACGAACGGACTAATACAGATGATGAGCCCAGCAGCTGCAAAATGTGTTCGATAGGTTTCATGCGGAAAGAATGTCTCATAAGCGATGAGCGAGTTTATTCGGAGAATGAGTTCTACGACTGCAAGCAATGTTCGCAAGGGTTTAGTTATGAACCAAACCTTACAAAGCACGAGCAGACTCGAGCAGATAACTCGCTAGGGGCATGTTCGGTATTGCCTTCATTTTCCAGTACTTTTTACCTAAAATCATCCGGAGTGAAATTTGCGAAAGCGGCTGCCGTTGGCGTTATTGCAAGACTTTACGACAATAGCACATGTTAAAGTGACATCCAGTACCCACCTTCCACTTCAAAGACAACGAATAACTCTCCAACAGTAGCTTCAATTTTTAGATATTATAGCTTCAATACCACTGTAATAATATCTAGGAATATACTAGAGTAAAAAATTTTGAGGAAATAATTGTAGACATTCACGTCATCGTTTGCAAGATTAAGTCAAGGAGGAAGTTGGAGTTCGAAGTAATCTTGAGAAGATTAGATGGTAACAAAACAGCATGAAGTACTCAACTAAATTTTCTTTTTAACCCTAGCGTCAGCTTCAGAAAAATGTAACACATTACTATATTATTTCTTACTTTTGTTGATTATGTAGAAAAAAAAGTACTTTTATTCGGAAAACGAATTTCGGCACTTTAGATGATTATCTGCTCAACGCTAAATCCTGTATTATTGTAATAAAAGTACTTAACAAAAAAAAGACTTGTTTGTTTAATTTCATGAACTGCTTATGAAGTAGTACAGTAGTAGGACATATATTTGCTTTATGGAAAATTTGACATCCACAGAGGTTATGTAATGGAATCAGCAAATATAAATTACATTTTCAACTTGCCGTGGAACGAATATTTGTACCTTATACTAATGTACCCTACACTTTGTGCAATTGGTGCAAAGTACAACTTACATGTCCCAAGGACACGATTGTTGTATGTTTGTGCCAGAGTCGCGAGGAGTCATTTTTCTTATAGAGGGCACAAAGTGCTATTTTGCGCCTGTAGGTACAAAGTCGGTTGACCACTTTGCATTGTAGGAGAAAATAGTAGTTTTCAGAGCATTTTTTATCACATTTGGACGTTTACTGTGCCCTCGGAAGAAAAGATAGTGCTCGCTACAAGCGCCACCCAACTGAAGCTACCTTACGTCCTTACGGTCCCTTGGGCCACAAAATAGCCATGGTGGCGGCACTGGCGATGGCGCTTCTATGGCGCTAACTACTTATTTCTATCGGTTGGTATGGAGTGCAGCCAGAGAGAGCAAAGCGATTGTTAATACACTTTGTGCCGTCAGTAAAAAAACCATGTCCGTAACTCTTACCGAGTTCGGGCTTCATTCATTTTTTAAAATATCAATAGTTAACGTCAACTCATATTTTTTCGATAAAATAGCTTATTTTTTGATGAATATATAATGTCATAAAACTAGAGAAACAGATTGACCTTATCAATAAGGTAAGAAAACTTCAATTATCTTTGGACTTTCTTTAAGCATTTTTATCATTGGCGAGCATCTTCTTCGCAAGTAGCTTTGGGTCCGGTGATTGCCCTGGAGTTAATTAGGTAACATAACGTAAATATTTAAAGAAAAATTTCATTCAGAGAATCTGTTGACTTCGAAAAATTCATGTGTCGGGTAGCATTCAAAATTTTTCAATAATACTAGGTTCCATAAAATTTTATCGTTAATTTATAATTATTATTTCCTGCTAGAGATTCAGGACAAAACTATGGAGAAAAAATATTTATGGGTCACATTAAATTATTTTGAGTCAAAATTGTTTTAAGCGATTTAATTTAATTCATTCTAAACACATTTTCGAGTTAAAAAAGTTTTTTGTAAGACCGTAAGGTGAAAAAACCAAGCCAAAATATGTCACAAACTTAACGCGAACCACTTAGAAATCTAATTTTCAGCAGCTCATGGCGTCTAGTCATTACATTTTTTATTTTGTTTATTCTTTCTAATCCAAAAGTTTAAAGCATTGGAGTAGATTTGTAGTGTAAGATTAAATAAATAAAAGATGCAGTTAGTTAAAAACAAATAAAAATAAGTATATGAAAACTATGAGTTGAAAAATAAAGCAACAAAAATTATTTTAAAAAAAAGTGTAGGAAAAATATAAACAGTGGTAACAAGATCTGATGGGTAAACTGAAATATCTGAAAAAAAGAAAAGAACTGAGATCTGATGTTGTGCTAAAAAAAGAAAAAAAAAAAACGATAGTAACTAGAAGGAGAACAGATGAAAAAAATAAAGTATTAAAATGACGTGAGCAAGCTAAATAAAAACCACCCTTATTCGAGGTAAATCAACATTTTGACTTCAAACTTCAATAGAACTTGGGTTCTTAATTCTTATCAATCCCACGAAATTTCAAGACAATTGAATGCAAACTTTTTGCAAACCGAAAATAAACCTTCCAAAAAACAGCTCTAAAAAAGTTGTTAGATCAGATAGAGCCGTTTTTCAAAATGTTGTCCCTCTGTAAGTAGTTAATCTAACAGTAGTTAAATTTTCGTATGCCTAACTTTTTCGTAAATATCCTAAAGTTGTATCGAAAAATAGTGTTTGTTCCCAAAGTACCAGCTGCAGCGCTGTCATGAGCGCACCGCTGATTTAGACCACGCCCTCTTCCTCGTAGTGCAGTCGCTGCGGCGTTTTCGAGCGAGTTGCTTCAAACTGACGTGGTTGGCAAAATTATCGATGTTGATCTGAGCATCGTCAGTTGACAATTGTATTTTTTAATACGAAGTAGCTTGTAATAATAAGGTTGCACGTGTCAACGATATTCTTGTAATAAAAGTGAGGAAAATTCTCTAGAAAATTTAATCATTCTATAATTGCATTCATCTACAATTCTAAAATTTTATTACTGGAATTCGGAGATATTACAATTGTAGTAGTAGAATATAGAGAAGCCTCCATTGATTTGACCAATGTAATGGTAAAAAATATTTAAAAAGTAGGCTTCGATTTAAACGAAAAAAAAAAAAAAAAAAAAAACGAGTACAATGATTTTAAAAAGGGTTAGTCATGGTAACAAGAATAAACGTTTAGTATTTTAATATTAGTAAGATCAAAATCAACTTTGGTTATTATTATTCATTATTCGTGCAACGCCTACGCAACAATATCATCTATTACCACAATAGAGAAGCTAACTACTGCAAAACTATCCTTTATCTGCCTCTTACTTATTAAAGACTTTCTTGCTACAAAAATCCAACACAGTGTTTTCGGGATCGCAGCTGAACAATAAAAAACAACGGAGTTTCTTTTAAATTTACAGCACTGTAAATCTAAGTGTGTTAAAGTACATGTTTAAAATGTGTAGTTGAAATTAGTTTTTTTTTGTATAATCATGGTGGTGTGGATAAGAATTCGAAGAACTACCAGATCTATGGTGCACCAAGTGATTAGTCAGTTTCACTAAACTAGACGCTTTCGAACAGAAAAAAACCAACAAAGGGAGGCTATGGAGTAAAAAACTTGGCTGTCACATACTTAAAACGTTTACAAGTGGGTAAAATCTGTGACAGAAATGTTCTATTCACCATACCCGAGCCTTCTTGTGTCGATCATTCAAGAAAAAAATTTACGAAGCATCGATTTGATTTTTTTTAAAACATTTATCAAGACTACTGCAATACATTTTGTAAAAAACACTAATACGCTTCAAACATGTACTTAAATACACTTGGATTTACATTGAACTTTTCTTAACCTTACATTATTCGTAAATATCAAACTGATGTTAAGGCTATTGTGTTCTAACTCATTTTATTAGCTAGTTTTAATGATTAATAAATTTTGAAGCCTCAAAATCATCAATTCTGCTAATAGAAAACAGTAAAATTTCTGCTCATTTTTTTTTTGTAAATCAACAGCTTTTACTTGTATAAAATTTTAATAGCCGACTTGTGAAATGGGTAAAAAAAACTTAACTTTTTTTGTGATTGTTCCACGGAGAAAAAAAAACAGAAATGTTTAACGTAAAAGCGACGGTAAAAGAGTGACGCTGTGACAATGACTATGTTTATCTTGATGTGACTGTAATTTTTCTTGTAGTAGCAATTGTAATTTCTAGCCTGATGGGGAGGTAAAGCTAAAACCACGTGCTATAGGGGAGAAGGACAGAACAGATTCCTGAGCTACAAAGCTATAGTGATTTCAAGGTAAATTTTACTGAAATGAAAACCACCCTCAAACTACGGTAAAAAGTAGGTATAGTGGTTGATATATATTTCAACACAAAATCGTTCTAACAAAATCTCTAACTTTTGTCAACTATGCATAACTTACGGACATATACTTGTATTACAATATCAATGCATTCCTATTTGCACTTATAGACATTTGGATTCTACGGTCATTAACCTTTCAGAACCCTTTCGATCAATAAGGGGCCATTTGCGAGCATTTTGCTAGCCATATTCGTTACAAGCGCACCCAAAAAACATGGGTACATCAATTATCACTTTTTATCGACGTAATTTCTAATCGGAAGTTCATCCCGAATAAATGTTACGACAGATGTGTGTGTGCGTGTGTGTCATACATAGATCACATAGTTAGACCAGTCTTCATAATTTAGTACATACAAGAGAAGAAGAAAAAGGCGTACAACCTAAAAAGTAATAACTTCCTGCAAAGCCATTATAAAGTTTTTACGGTCACGCATTAGTAATATGCGTGTATGCGTCTTATCATCAAATTGGTCATTAAAATGAATCACACGGTTAGGATGGTAATTAAAATGCCCACAGGAATGGCTTAATGAGCTCAATCACGACGAAAAGTACCTATTTGTAAACATGCCATAAAAATTGTACAATCTTATGCTATTTAAGTCGTAGGAACTCCAATTAATCGTCTAATTTTGTTATTAAAATTCAAAAGCATCAAAATCCTATAAAACTTGTGCTATAATTATGAACCTTTCGAGCCGAGAGCCGGGGGTAATATCCTCGGAGCACAATATACTCTGCACGGGGTGACATTCCAAAGTATTATATGACCACAAAAATCAGTGTGCAAGAGTATTTTCCCTATTATGAGCAGCTTGAAGCTCGTCAGAGCAGTGTATAGTAGTAGTCGTAACCACCCTCGTCTACAAAACGTTGTTATTTATACCACATTAAAAAAGAACAATACGGTCCCTCCAACTGAGCCGAAGTCTACATTTTCCGGCGGAGTCAAAAAGACGAGCAAACACGACGGAAGCGTCCGGAGCAATAAAGCAAGGCGCCACACGAGCGTGTCGATAGCTTTTCCGAGTTAGCAAACTATACTTATCTCTCGCGTGATACCCCCACATAGTCACGAGAGCGTGGGCAGACAGGCGGCAAGGGAATTACTTAACATGAAGGGAGAGTCTAGAATTCGTCTTTGAAGGCGCCTCGTCTTCTCGAAAGAGAGAGAGAGAGAGGGAGCCGGGCGAGGAATTCGTAGTATGCAGCTGGTCCGAGTGAGGATAGGTCGGCGAACGGTAACTCCTTGTTATTGGCGCTCGTACTTTTATAATATCTGGCACGGTAGGTACGAGGTGTTTTCGCGTTTCGACACTTTTTATTGCAGAGGAGAGCTCGTTTTTACAAACGCAGACGCAGTGGCAAATAAGGTGTGTCGTTGCCTCATCGGGCGTCGTTTCAAAAACCGGACAATGCATTATGAGAATATTAATAATAGGTATCGCGCGCTTGTGTGACAATAGAATACACGTGGGCGCACCGTTGTTTTACGACGTCTATGTTTATTCGAAGGATAATGAAGTTGTTGTCGCGCGTGAGGTAATTTTATTGAAATTTGATTGGTATATCAGCCGAGAAACGGGTGGATTTGGAACCGGACGAAAAAAATAAAATGTATTCGTTCACTATTTTTCATGCAAATTGTTCATGTATACAGGCTGCATGTGTTAAAAATATCTCCTGGTAGGTATGTGTTACTTACGATCATTTTTATACTCATGCAGTTTCGTTGGTTCGAATAAAGAAAATTGCTTGTATACCTGAAACAAAAAAAAAAGATGGTTAGGCAAATTTATATAATTTTAACATTTCATTTTATTTTTTATTTTATTCATAACCAGAGTATACAAAACATACAGAGCAACAGAAAATGCAGAGGTACATGCAAATATCTGATCGCAGGCTAGTTTACCTTAACTTTAATTACAATGTATAAGAAAAAAAAAATAATAATAATAATCTTGTAACCTACCATAAGCTTAAGTGCCAGTTTGTCCAACATAAACAACAAAATAACATAATGGTCTTTGGAAGAGTTAATGCAAATTTTTATTTAATATAATTAGTTAGTGATAACATTACTGTTTATGATGGAGCTAATATGTTTACAAAAGCTTATTAGTGCATATATATCTACATATATGCACATTAATGGATGACATTTTACGATTACTGAATTTTTCAAGATAATTTGTGATTATATGCAGTGATTACATAACTACGAGAGTTCGAGTTTGCATACGCATGGTTGTGTAACAACGCTGATATTAGAAAGCGTTGTTTAAACTTGGAACTAGACGGCGCCGTGGTTCTATGCAAATCCCAGGGTTTCGTCATACGTGTCGACGCTCTAAAATTGGCGCATTATGTCAAATTAGTGCTCGATAATCGGATATAACAGCTGTTTCCTCAGTCTCTCGTCAATGTTTCGATTGCTAAGTGAATTAGAACCACCTACGAATCAATTTTACAAACCCCGACAAATCGATCGAGTATCGTTTTTTTTTGAGAATAGTACCTGTTGACTAAATCGACAAAACATGCAACAATTCAAACGATGTTTATTTTCCAAGTTCTCCGTATGCGCTTGGCAAAAAATATAAACAAATCCCAAAAAAAAAAAAGAAGAAAAAAAAAAAATGTTGAACAAAACAAAGAAGCTCGAGTAAGAGCAAGAGTAGCAACAAAACTTGGGAGAGTTCAATAGCTCTCGGTGAACAAAAGCCATCCTTTACCTATACGCGCAGGTATACCCACATAGTATTCGCTTCTCATAATTGAGCTCCCAACGTACTTTCGAGAGCCAGCCCATCCATGTACAGCCTGGACTAGAGCACTCGAGACGCAGCTTGACGTGTAGTTATTATACTCTCCAACGATGATTTCACGGATGACCGAATACGCACTAAAAAAAAAAAAAATTAACTCGAGGGCAGAATAACCAGTCGAGAGAGCAAACATCACATGCACGCCGTGGTCTCACTTTGTACACGCTTGCATTTGGCTTTTGTTTGAACGTTGTCGCACAGAGCTCGGGATAATCGGCAGCACTCCTGCTTTTTAATTAAGAGGAATAAGCTTGTGCCTCTGTCCGCGGAGCGCATACATACACCGATGTAAGCAAACATTCCGGTGTTGTTTCGCGGTGTCGGTTATTACTCGTTGATAAATTTTTTGTTTTTTCTTCAGAGTCGGGAGTTGCCAATGGGAAGTCACGAAGGTGTCGCTGGGATGTAAGAGCACGTGCATAGGTACCGCAGCTGTAATTACAGGAATTAATCGTTGGAACTGCACAGTTACATGCAACGCGCGTGGACGTGACTTGCTCAATGTGCCAACGGGTGGAAAAAAAAAGACTACCCACTCAAATTCTAATGCACCCAATCGAACTTACGTATATAATCCGGTGAACCAAGTGTTATGTACCCTCATCCAACAGTGGAGGGAACCTGTCTGTGACAGGATGTCACGAATCCCTCGATAGGCCCGATAAAATTACGTGACAATATAAAGTGAATATAACATGAGGTGCAGCAATGCACTCCTGCACTATCGAATACGCCAATAATAGACGCATGTGAGCACCGTACATCGCAATAGTTGCACATGTAGCTTATTGTTGCAGAACACAAAGCGTATACCGGCGTATACAGAGATGATTTCCTTGACTTGAGACTTCATTTAAACATTTACAAAAAATGAGCATTTTGCGATTCTTCGTTCATTGAGTTGTTTTTTACAATGAAACAGCGGAAATTGAGTTCTTAACATGGGAAAGATGGGAATTGTCATACCAAATCGTGACAAATATAAAATATCTCGAAAACGAGATTTACATTTGTATGAAATTTCATCTTTACTGGAGAGAAACAAATTATTAAAACTACTGTTCTAGAACGGCAATCTGGTACGTAGTCTGGAGATTTTTTTTTTTTACTGTTTTGCACAGTGCCTAAAAATTACTGTTCAACCAGTAAATGGTGAAAAGTAGCTGACCAAAAAACGGAAAAGTAGTACCACATTTCCATTCTAGCAAAGTAATTTTCATAATTTTTTTTTTTCTCAGTGTACCGATCAAGAGTTGAAAGACCATGACATTTCCAAAATCATCTGTTTGCAAACAAAGAAATGAGAAAAAAAAAAAAAAAAAATAGCTCGTCACCATATCTGCTTCATGGTAACTTAATTTGAAATTTGATGCGCTAATTCTGATATTCTACAAGAATACTGTGAATACGAAATGTTTTTGACTTTACAAAAACTCCTAACGCACTTGGCTGGTTACAAACAGGTTATACAATTTTTCCGAGTAAAATGAAAGGGAATCTAAAATCTTCAGACACAATTATTAGGAAATATAAGAGCATCTCTGAGCATTTTTTAATATCAAATTGCCAACTGGCAAGATGAACATCATTCGAGACCTGACCAAGGAAATCACCTCAATCGATGAAGAGCCAGTGAGAGACCTAAAATAGTTTCCCCAATTTTTCCCAATAACCCATAATAAAATCCAAAATCTCAACTTTGCGCAACACACACAGTCGCTAAACAAAAGACCGTCTACGTCCCAATCCCAACATCAGCCCGGCAACGTGCGTATAGATCAGAGCGCAAAAGCTGCAAAACAGCCTAAAGCTCGTCACCCCCGAACAAAGCGCTCCCTTTCTCTCGACTGCTCCCGAAAGAAGCCCCAATCCCATTAAACGCAACGGCCCTCCACGGCTTCCCCGAGACGTTACACAGCCACGCGCGCTTCTATACACCCCGTGTACAGGTAATACGCCACCTCCCATGGTCGGTTCGTTCGTCCCGGACCTCCTTGTATATACTCGAGAGGCCCCACCCCCCTCGTCCAACTCGCTGTGGTGCAACAATAGACCCACTTTTCCCACCGGAGACACGCAAAAAGACGACAGATAGACGAACGGATGGGCGCACACGCGCGTCAAGAACCGGACGCCGCAAGAGTCGGCATGTCGTGTACATGGGGGACCTCCGCGAAGGAGCGGAGTACAAGGGAGGAGGGGGGCACGTGCCACCGGAGTAAGTATATATATACACATGTGGGGCCGAGTTGTACTCGATGCAACGGGTGGCATGGTGTATATATATATATACAAGCACCGCAGTCGAGCATGAAAATTTAATAATGTCTCCTCCTCCTCCTCCTTCTCCTGTTATGAAGTGCATACACGGGCAAGGAAGAGGACGAGAAGGAGGTACCCTTTGCCTTCCAGGGGGGCGGACTCGGCTCGCATCCGGGCTAGGGTAGCGGTCTTGTACAGTTATGCGCTCGCAGATGTACCTATATATACGTTTATTACATGGTATACATTATACGTATACGTATACACACCCAGACCCTTTTCTTCTCTCTTTGTCTTCTTGTTTTCACTATTTCATTATTACATGATGCCCGACATAACCGACGGCTCTTCTTTTGTCCTCCTCCTTCGAGACTGACTGAGTGACTCCGGGGACTACTGCATCAGGTATATATATGGAGAGGAAGGGAAATATTATATATGACACGTACGTGTACTTGGAGTGACGTTTGGAAAGTCGGTTGTCGTCGACGAGGGAGAGACACCGTCGTTTAATTTTGTAAGTGCGGTCATCAGCTTATATAGAGACTCGAGCCGTTCGTGACGAAGTATAATTCGTATACTTATACTCCCCGAGGGGTATGGAATTGAAGGAGAGGCATCGGGGGTTAGCGTATATATACAACTACTCGATGAGACAAAGCGAACGTGTGTATAAATATGTATACTACATATGGAGGAGGAATTAGAAGAATCGATGTTACAATAGTCATCGACGGTCGCACGATTGAACTGCGGTTCTGGGGACATGCACATCGATACGTTTGAGTGGTATACTTTCATGACGCGTCAACGGATGATTGGGAATCATGGTAATGTTGTTAAGTTCGAGGATTCATCAACTGCAACGTTCAATTTATCACAGATCTTAATTTTATTTCATTAGTTTTATTGATGATGATGGGAGGGTGGTATGAAAACTGTGCAAGAACTAACATTTGCAAAAATTCCATCAAATATGTTTTACTAGGTGACTGAGGTCAAAATCTGTCCAGAAATTGTATAGATGCACGGTCACCAAGTATGATTTTTATGTCTATATTGCATAGCAGAAAGATAATAGCTTGTACCTTTTAGAAGACACTAACTTTGTCTAGGAATGTCACAAAAACTTGTGCTACAAGATACTGGGTTATTGAAGGCGGTAAAAAAATCAAATTTTTGAAGTAAACTATTTTTAGTAACAGCATAAATTTACAGGGAGACCGATGATTTGCTCGACAATGGAAAATTGCCGTGATAAATTTTTATTCATCCTATACGTATACCTACGTTGCGAATATCGCCATTGCTCAATTATTGGTTGCACTGTAATAATAATACCGTAAGTTTTATTGGCCAAATCAGGTTAACCTTCAGCTGTACTGAACAGCAGAATATTTTTGCTAAGATTTTCCAAACTTTGTAGGAATTCAACAGCTGCAGTGATTGTTTCTCATTAAATAAAGGTGTTAAAATAATATTTCTAACTTTAATTTTTGTAAACATCTCATGAAATTCAACAGCAAAATTACACAGCCATCGTTAAATCAAAGGTTCATTAAACCAATGATTTCTCATATAACATGCATACACGTAGCTCGGAACAATTACAGCAAGTGCATCAATTCAATTAGTGAGAAATAATTGCTCTAACACAAGCAATACGGGCCACTATTTGACAATATTCACGAAACTCCCTCTCACGTATATGATTTAAAACTACAACTCATTTATATTTGCCCGCGAGTGCAAACAATGGAATTTCACAAATAACGAAAACAACAACAACAACAACAACAGGAACAATAACAACCAATACAACCGAAGCACAGCCATCAGCGCCGGCGCGGTTAATTTATCGATCCATTGTGAGCGATAAAAAATTTTCCCCCCCGTGCAATAATAAAGCGAGCCTTTGCTACGGCTGCCAGCGGAGTGCTTGCGTGTATTATACATGTATACCCTTATGCCCACAGATGCAGCCATGCACGCGCGTAACTGTAAAAGCGCGAAAGATCCGCATAACTCTTCGAAATCACATCGGCCGATGCCGAGTGAACTGACCATTAAAAAGTGCACACCTAAATGCGCCGATACGTATACATGTTAGGTATATACATATATGCACTGCACGCGCGAAGGAAGATGTTATTGCGCGATACGCCTCGGATTGTAAAGTTGAATCTCCTGCGAAGGCTTCATCGACGTCTTTTTATTTATTTATCTTTACACATAATATGCCTATAATATGTACACGGGAGATCATCCCGCAAGTTCATCGCATAACTTTCCTCAGTCCGCCAGTGTATATGCATGCAGATGTCTCGTTGCTGCCGGCATTCCCACGACTGACTGAAATAACTAGAGAAAGAGAGAGAGAGACACTGATGTGCTCGATCACTTTCGCTATTATCTAATGCTCGCGAGAGACGCTCCGCATCGCGTGCCTGGGACGTTACGAAAGCATACACTTTTAAATATATGCCCAATGGAGCTAGCGCGTTATACCCTACATACACATCCTACGTTGCGTTACGGGTTCGCGTGTCGGATGGATTTTCATCTCCGTGGCTATAATATAAATATATAAACTTATGTTACCTGCTTGGTTATATATACCTATATTACACACTTACATGCGTTGCGATCCTCATATTCTTCTGATGCACTTGCATTCGAAAAGTGTTAATACATAATATAATACGTGGTGGTGTTGATTTCGTGATTCTGATTTAACATGCTTGCATGCATATTTGTTGCAGGCAAATGTATACCAAAAGGTATGTGGTCTCTTGTATAGCATAAAAAAGGAGGGAGGGAGGACGGAAATTTCTGAGCGCTTTTACATGTGCTCCTTATTGAGCTATGAAAATATATTGTGGGTATAATAACAGTACACGCTTACATTAGGCATACTCGTATATAATGTGCAGTGATATGGATCTACGATTTCGAAAAATGTTGCGTGGCTAATAGGCATTTCACGCGAGTGTGTTGAATAAATCTTGGGGTCTCATTCAATATGTTAAAACAGTTTTGATCTGTTGAAAGCGCTGGGTGAACTAAAAATTTATGATGCCCAACGATGATGCAGATTTTTTTTTTTATCAAAAGTGTAAAAAATATAATTCTGAAAGATGCATGTACAATACTGTTAGGTCATCCGAATTGGTTACTTGGTGTACGTATGTATATGAGCACCTAATCAAGTTTTTTAACTAACTCAAATAATTAAAGTAATATTACTATTTGAATAGGCTCGAATTGCGTAGGTAGCTTCAGAATCAACATTAAAGCTGATTGTTTGCATTTGGAAAGTTTTTAGCAAATACAAAAATTTTGTCAGCATAATTATTTACTGTAAAAGTTTAACAAGGAAACACTTTTTCGTTATATCTTCTTTCACGTACATTTTAAACGTTTGCGTTCAGAGACAAAGTTGTAGGCCACAATACAATAAAACTTTTTCGTATCATACGTCTTCGTCTAGTGAGCAACTTCGATTATACTGAAAAATAGATACGAAATCAGCGAAAAATAACTTTTATTTCCGACGGAAGATAGAAATTAAAAATTTACGACAAACTATTGAATAAAAAAGTTATACAGGTTCTTAAAATAAATAATTTTTATTTCGTAAATTTTTCTCTGCGGTGTCAACACTCAAAATGGCTAAAACCGTTTCAAAAAGCCAACTCGCATCATCTTTCCACATACCAACTTTTCTAAATAGTATTTGTACTCAGAATGATAAATACGAAAGTTATAGATTTTATAAAAATACGCTTTTCTGCATTGACCATTTTTGTTCCCATTATTTTCCTAATACTTCAATAAAAAAAAAAATGGGTTAGAACAACGAAATAATCGTTTACTAGCATATAACTTGTTTTTTTATCTTATTTGCGAACAAAATTTTCCATACAAAACTTGTAGATTCTATTGAAATACTTTTTTTTGTGTTTGCCGTTTTCATATAGTGCAGTTATATCACAAAAATTAATGAAAATCGTTTTAAAATACGGGAAAAATCATTTTGTGATAAGTTTTTAGGCACTACCAATGTATGGGAGTGCCTTGTAATTTTATCAGAGCAAAAAGTGTAACAACTTAGAAATCGTCTATTTTTAAAACAATATCAAAACGAAAAAAATAAGTTTTAGGCTGCTAGAGATTTAGTACAATTTTGTTCAGATGCTGAAAGCTTTTTTTTATTTTTTAAAGAAATTCTTCCCGGTATTAATAATCCAAATGAATTATTTAGAACTATCATGAAAGTCATTTTATAAACCACGTTTTGAAAGACTCATTCATCCCATGTATCTGAAAGATAAAAAAAGATGCAAATGGTTTATTGAGATGATAACCAATAAAAATTAGAGCCAAAAGCCTTTGATAAGGCAAAATTTGAAAATTTTTTTAATCAATGCTTCCTTTTTATTCAATCAATATACGTCAAGTATTTAAAGATTGCGCTACTAAACATAATGTACCATATGAAAATATAAAAACTATGCAAATCAGATGCACTTTGTATTTTATGAGAAAATGCAAAGAATTCATTGGAAGGATTCCTGAAAATTTGAAAGTAGTTATCAACTGCAGTATTTAAATCCTTACCAAATCGTACGAAAGGATACATCTAATAAAAAAATTTTGAAAAATCGCCTGGTTAATGAAATCGTATGTACGTCAGAGTGTAAAACATATTTTTTTTAAATCTCTTCATAAAAAATTAAAATAACTTTGTATTTTCACATAATTTCGATGAAACTTTTTTTATAAATTCAGTGATGCTGTTTTTGCTCATTACGATTATACGATATTTTGCCTGACTTACATCTCTGATATCGTCTGATTAGTAATTGGATTCTGTTAAGCTTTAAGTCGAAATAAAAAAAAAATTAAAAAAAATTTTAATGGACAGCATGCTTTCTAATAGCATAAAAACATATTTTTCGCAACTTGTTGTACTGAAACATTCCTTGCCGTATACTTGGATACTCAGCCTATAGTACGGAATTCCAACATTTCCAACTCGCTTGCCCTGATCTAACAATTGTGATCAAACATCAATCGACTTTATTTTTCCGAGATGCCGAAGATCTAAATTTGTTGATAAAAATCTTTAGAACTATTGTGTAACTTTTTTTTTTAACAATTTGTGTTAAATGACATAAGTTTTATTTTAATAATGTTAATTTTAAAAAGTTGAGATCAAAATTTTTCAAAAGTATTTTATTTATTGCCAGTATACAAAGGCTGAAATGGTGCGTAACTAGTATTAATCTTGGCATGAAATTTCAGACTTTAATACATTATATTTATAGTATAATTTATTAAGGTGTCGAAGATAACGTTGAAGAGGCCGCATGGGGCCTATTGATCAATACATGAATTCATCAACATATTCATTAACTCATTACAGCTATACAAAAACAAAGTAATCTGGAAGCTGTCGTTTCTCTGGTCTTATGGCTGTCATCTTACGCTGGTCTCTCTTCAAAAGGTTCCAAAAGAGTCTGAACTTACAAAAACTGAGGGTATCTATCCCACGCATTCCCTCTGGAAGTTGATCGGACATAATAAAAAGATTATTTTATATAATAACGTAGTAATTTGAATCGAATCGAAAATTTATTAGACAAAAAGAAAGAAAATAGGAAAATATAAAATATTCACTATAATGTTCAATAAAATAGAAAAAGATATTCACCTTTAAGTTTTTACTGCAAGGAGAAGTGTATGAAGAATTTTCATAAATACACTGATGTCTAAGATTACAGAAAATATCCATAAAATGAAGGATCTCTCAGGATCAAGAATATAAGGATACTGAATTCGAAATAACTTTAACGTATAATGTACGAATAAACAATAGACAATTGCTTATAGAAATTGGAAGATAAACAAGACGGTATAGAGGTCCCAGTTTAGATAAGTGAAAAAACAAAAAAAAAACAGATGTACTAATACTTCATATAGGTTTGCAGATATGTCAGGATTAACAAGTTACAGATTAGTGTCACAAATGTGTGAATTAATTTGAAATGCGTACGTTTGTTTAAACAATAAAATATCCTTATGCCTTGTGATTGTGTCAGAATACGTGTATGAACCGCATAAACCAAATTACGATATAAATATAGGGTGATAAGCGCGTAAATTGATAGTCAGAGAGCACGTGCCTAAAGTTTGTCGTGAGCTGACACTTTGCTCAGTCATTACAGACAAAGGGCAGATGATATCTAGCCACATGTAAGGGCCAGTTTATAAACATGTGATGCACAAATAACCGATGGCCAATGCAACATGTCTGAAGTAAAACTTCTTACGTTGGGCCGTGAACTACCGTATGAGGGTAAATGCGTTACAAAAAAAACGTAGCCATCCACCCTGCTGCCCATTGCTTCGTTCACACATTTTACTACCCATCAGGTGGCCTCAAGCGAAATTTAAAAACAGCGCCCTCCAACGAGGAACTTGAGAACGATTTGTGTGTACACCTAGCACCTTACCAGTATATCTTTTTTTTTTAATATATATTCAAGTGTACTGACCCACTGGGTATGTTTACTATATACCCAGATAGCATCACGTGGAGAGCAGGGGGTGCGCTTGTGTGACCGCATGCTGTGCTGTCAGTCTGTAGTCATGGTGCCGTCATAGCGTGTCAAAAGCATACCGTGCCGTCAATCTGCAGCAGGTACTCCGTACGATGTGCAGTAGCCTGTGCGCGCACGCAAAAGCATTTCGTGCTCCAGATAAGTTGCAGATCGTACCTTTAGGCCCTTCAGCCGTATATCGCATCGCGCGGAGAAGCAAAGGAGAAACGATCGAGGAGTACGAAAAAACTTCCGCAAATTATAATTTATTGATCGTCAGGACTATTGGCAAACATTTGCAGGTCATCGGAACGTAGTAACGAAGCACACGCAAAAGAAAAGTAAGTGTTTTTATTCTCAACACATGGCTTATGAAAGTTTTACACGGATTTATTGCTAGAAGAGGTTATGATCTCTCTCGCAAAAGCTGAAATTTAATCAACATGCCAGACAAGAGTTTATAAATGTATACTCAAACCGAGACAGCGTCACGGCTGCAGAGTCATTTTTTTGTCGTTGTTAACCTTCGTGAATGGGATAGCTATAAGTATTTCTTTTTATCTCGTCGTCGTGACCGGAAGATGTGCTGGAGGCAACCCTAGATTTCATGTACTTTGTTAGGCTTCAGACAATACACCGGGTCGTTCTGCATGGATTTTTTCTGAGCGGCTTCCTCACCCACAGGACTTGTCTGCATTAAAAATTTTATTTGTGAAGAAATGAGCCAAAGATTAGAACGTCTCGAATTAAAAGTTGAGTAAGTATCCATATAGAAGCAATCAGTTACAATAACAGCATTGTAGCTTATAAAATATAAATACATCTAAACATTTCAGGGCCAATCACCAAATGATGTCACGATTAATTTCAACAAAACGAGGAGGGGCAAGAGCAGAGCCACAGTTTTTGCACAACATAAATACTTTTGATGCTTTTGATCAACCTTCTCCATAAAGAAAAGAGTAAGTTTAATTAATAAAATCAATTTTAATAAATTTTCTTTTAATGATTGTGACATGGTTTTGCTCATGAAATAAATTATTACAGGGCTTAAGTAAGCTCAAACTTCTATAAATCCTAAAAACGAGATTGGAGTTAACTTTATACTTCATTGTGGCAGTGCACTTTAATTTAAGTTTCAGTTTTTTTACTCAACTTTATTTATGTATCATACTGTGAACAAAAACTTGTAATATTATAATTTTAATTATCGCATAGACGTACGGTTTTGATTGTCTTGTAAAATACAGTGCAACATTGCTGTACTTAAAAATATAAATTATTTTATGTGTAACAACTTTTTTTTTATTTACAATACCCATGTAATTATTTACTAATAAAAAGAGGTTATGTCGGCTACACACGGCATGCATACCACCTCGCGTGAGCGCACACTGCAGCCCTGGTGTACGCACAATGCAAGCAGTCTGACAGCATAACGTGCTCTTTCCACACCATGCTTGCAGTGTGCGCTCAGAAATTACGACAGCTGGACGTCACGGTGCTGCCACGCGTGCTACACGCCGTGCTCCACGCTGCGGTCACAGTGCCGTCACGATGCTATCTGGGTACATATTACCAGTGTATCTATATGACCGACTGCAGACACGTCGGTCGGACAGATAGATATATTGACTACAACGCTAAGCAATTAACACATTCACAAGTGTCTTGCTTAATGGCATTTTTTATCTATGCTAGCTTCAGAACGACTATTTAACGAATTGGAAAACAAGAGCTCGGTGGTCGAGTGGTTAAGCGCGTATGAAGGCGCTAGTCATATTAAACATTGAGTTGCCAGGAGATACCGATGGTACGTGACCCGTCTAGGGGTATAGAGAATCTTGTCTCAGATTATACCCCTCTTTGCGAACGACCTCACCTCTTCGAACCCCTTGTGATGCACCGAGTGCACACACATTTTTTTGTAATCAATTTATTTATTTATTTTTTTTCCTGATAAAAACGCACTCACATGGGGTCGAAACCCATCAATGACCAAATTTTTTTTCTCCTATACATATTTTTATGCGACATCACTTAAAAAAAAACAAAATTTCTAAATATATTTCAGTTTTTTCTGCAAAAAACGAATTACTTTTATTTTTTCTGAACAAGGTAATTCCATAAGTCTTACTTTAGACACTGTTTTTCGAGATAAAGTAGTTTTAATGTTGCAAAGAAATAATATTAATAACTAATCGTGCAGGTTCTCAGAGCGAGGATACTAATCTCGAAAGATCTCTTATGTTTGTCCTAATGGATGCCTCAAGAAATAAAAATTAATGGTCTCGTACAGATTTTAAGCACTGTTAATCGTCTCCATACTTTTTTTTCAACATGAATATGTTTTAATCATCTAAGCATCATTTTTACGGGGAAGCGTGTCAAAAAATTTGTTGTTAGCTATTCGTTGCATTCATCAAAAGTAACTTCCAGTGGGCAGAAGAAGGGGGTCAAATTCATCTGAGACCTACATATTAGTTAAATCTTCGTTTGAATATGAAAAAAAAATATAGTCTTTATCGGAAATTTAAGTATTATTCAAAGCATTAGCTTCTTTTGTCATGAATTGGGTGACTATTTCGTCAACACAGCAGCTTTACAAAAATGCCTTATATTTTGACACAATGACACATTTTCTAAGTACATATATATGCTCATTGGTCGTTAGAGAAAAATATGATTTAACAAAAAGGTTTTGTGCACTGTGTGTGAGTGCATACAAATTATTTATATCTTTACTACAAAGATGCCAATGCAAAGGATGTAAATTCTAAACGAAGAATTTTCCATATTTTTATGTGCTTTTTTCCAAAGAGTTGCTTGATACCCTTAAAACTGAAGAAGATATGTGCACACATGCAATATTCATTATTTTGCTACAATTTGTTTTACATTTATCACTGGTCTAAATTAAAAATGATATTTCTCAACATTTTTGTAATACTATTTTAAATTTCAAACGTTATTCTTACAAGTCGATCTACAATAAATAATAGGGCGCTATGCACTTGAGCCCATCTACTGAAAAGATACGCAGTGGTGCATACATCGGAATACGGCATTAACAGACGCGGAAAGTTATTTAAATCACATTTCTAGTGATACGGCAGATGTTTTGGTTTACCAAACAATGATGGGGTTTAATTTTTCATTAATCATATGCCTGATCACAGATATTTATATATAAATTTACAATTATTTTTTATTCTAAACGTTATTTTAATTGTTTGCTAAAAAACAGTATAAACCCGGGCCGGCAAGTTATACAGATTTATTAACTTTCCAAAATGTTGACATTTTTTGCTTTTATAATGAAAATAAAACATGAGGCTTGACTATTTGTTATTCAGTACCTTAAAAGTATCATAAAAATTAATACATAACTTATTTAAGTATTAAAATATATATATAATGTCAAAAACTTGACTTTTACTTTTACATCTCATTACTTTCTAAATCTTCCATTTCGTTTTGTGAAATTTTTAATGCACTCAGACATTTTTATATAAATTTTTATTTAAATACTGAATAATTTTTAGTAAATTATAACTCTTTCATGTATCTTATAACTATTATCATTGTCATTGTCATTATCTTTATTGATTAATATTTCATAGTATGTATAATCTTACTTGGAAATATGACTTAAGTTTAATGGATTGCAAGTAAATTAATCTAGGTTTTGTCTTGTCGATGCAGAACCACAAGTAGTATAGTAAGTTCTGCAATCCAAAGAGTAAGACGAGCGTAAACGTGGCTCGCACCCATTTAGTGTAATCCATTTTTGTTTTTTGCTGCCGTTCGAGCTATAGTTTCATCTTTACGTACCAAACTCGAGATATTTGAAGAAAAAAAAAAAATCATCTGCCAAAGGATTTTATAAAATTGTTTTCGTTCATAGCTAAGAAAAATTTTTAATTAAAAAAATTGATACACTCACAGCAAAAGTCACAAATACTGCCAAGGCAATGAATATGACGGTAATGTCGTGCTTTACCCAATAGACATCATTGAAGGAAGAATAAAGATGCAATATTATACATGGAGTGGAGTACAAAGCTTTTTGAGCATCACAGATCGTTCTTTGTCAAAGCTGCTACATTGCCAAAATGTATGTTCTATGTCATCTATATATACACCACATTCACATAAATTGCTGTTTACAATATTAAGTCTATACAAGGCACAGTTGAGTGACGTATGGCCACTTCTTATTTGATTCAATGAAACGATGGCTTTGCGTGAAATGTTAAAATTAAAGAACCATGGTTTTAATCTAGGTTTGTGAAATGATTTGTAGTACCAAGTGCCTTTTGTTTCAAACATAGCTAACAAGCTCGACTCATTATACTTTTGACACATCTTTCTAAATCTAGTGATAAGATCAGTCGCAGGGATTTCAACATTGAGGGGAGGCCCGTTATCCCCTGCTAATTTGGCTAATTTATTATTTTTTTCATTTCCTACTATACCTAAATAGGCAGGAATCCAAACTAATCGAAAATTCCTATTACGTTCTTAAGCCTCGTAAATTATAAGAAATTCGAGGGCTTTTAGTAGCGCTAAACATTCTGCTAAGAATATGATTTACTTTTATAACGTTAAAAGAAGTGGCTCCATCTGCAGGGGTAGGGGGACTACATTTGATCGTAAGAAAGAGGCGCGTAATACAAAAGCTATAATTGATAATAAAGTAGCTATAATCATGTGCAAGTAATAAATATTAAAAGTAGGTGTTTGCAGCTATAAATTTCGCGCGAATTTCAAACAACAAAATTCATTTAATGATCCGTTTTTTTTAAGGTATATCAGCCAAAGTAGACGCCATTCTCCGTATGATAACACCAAATCGGGGGGGTTTAAGTATCTATTAACAATAAGCAAACAAAAAACAGGTTTGCTGTTTAAATAAATGACTGATGTAGTCTTAAGACTCTAATTTTGACGTTACTAAAGTGATTTTCGCATGTTTCAGTGTTCTTCTTGTAAGTTCTACTAAAAATGAACATCAAAATCAACTATGAAGTCTTCTTCAAGGAAATAAAGCAATATTTGTTTCGTGTGGTTTATTTTAAATTTGTTGTTTTCTAATTTCGTGGTGAAAAAAATGAAGCACAATGAAATATCAACCTATTGTAGCAAAAAACAACGTTGGCGTAAGTAACGCAACCTTACCCAAGCGACTTAAACAGTATACTTGTGTATAATAAACTAAATAAGGATAATTTCATAAAAATACCTTAATAAACCTGTAATTAAATTATGGTAATGCTGTTCTCTTTCTAAAGCAACAAACAATCATGTTTATATTACGTCAAGTTTTTGTAAACTTTACGAGCCATTATGTGGGAAAATTTTTTGTCTCAAATTTATTTCACTTGGTGAAGTCAAACATCCTACAATACATTTTAAATACAACAAATCGCTAAATGCTGGATAATAATGTTGTTGATAAGAATAATAGCCAATTACCGACTCACTGAAAAAAAAGTTTCAATTCCTTACAGTATAAAAAACAAATGGTGTCCAAAATATAAATAGGCTTGTAAATCAACAGCTTAAATGCTACTGACATTTGGAAATAAATGGACATTTTCTGAATATGGACTTCTGATTTAAAAAAAAATTTTTTTTCTCAATTTTTTAAAGACATCTCCATTACAAAAATAATCATTGAAGATACTGTTACGTAGGATTATCGTTACTCGGGTGAGTCAATATGATATGCCCAGCATATCGTACGTAACAATACAAAAAATTAAATTAAATCCTGTGAATCGAAAAACGCTTGTAATGGTCAAGATCTTCGTTACGTTACAAATACATAAACACCTTTTTTTTTTAAACTGGAGAGAACACCAAAAGTATGGTTTTTTTATTAATTTCATTTCATTTTCGGAATTTATTTTATTTCAATTGAAACGTGATAATGAGTCTAAAATATGTATCAGGTGTAGATAACTTTTTTTGACAAGTTGGCGCTTAGTACGAAAATAAAGATCATACCGTTAAGCTGCTTAACCTTATATTATTATATCATTATATTATATATTATCATTATATCATTATCTATATACATAACAAGATAGCTTATAAGTAAGAAACTAATTTTACTCGCAGTTTCACTAAAAATGACTCAAGAAATCTTCCAGTATTTAATGAGGAAATTATTTTCAACTTAATTGATAATGATTTTCATTTCAATTTATCATAAGAACAAAGACTAAAAAGTGCTGTGTAAGTAAATATATTAAGTTTTATTGTGTTTACTTTGATAAAACTTCAGTTATTTCTTTAATTGTAGCTCTGCGAAAGAAAGTTATCGATATTATAAATATGCTGTAAGTGACGTATGTGTCAAAAGAGAAAATTACTAATGTACCCTAAAATCTCACATTTGACTAGAAATAAAATTTTCATAGTAAGAGCTATATTGTGGAAAAATATAAGTATTGATATAGAAATAATTTTTTTTTAATATTTTTGTAGATTATAATGTCTTGAGACGTAAGTCGAGCGTGATCAATCATTAAAATATGTGAAATGTATTCATATAATTGTAAAGTCGATTATTCATTTTCTTATTTATTTGACGTGAAAACTAATCAAATACATTATGGGACTCGGGAAATGTGCATGACTCAACTTACGATTTTGTCTGCACATGCGTACAATGAAAATCTGTTGGTTTTTTCTTTGCAATTCAATTTAATTATTAATATATGGTTGTGTTGCAGGTATCAATGAAAATTTTTAATTAATTTTAAATTTCATAACAGTTTTGTTGATGACTACATGACCGACTGCAGACACGTCGGTCGGACATACAGATATATTGACTACAACGCTAAGCAATTAACACATTCACAAGTGTCTTGCTTAATGGCATTTTTTATCTATGCTAGCTTTAAATCGACCATTTAACGAATTGGAAAACAAGAGCTCGGTGGTCGAGTGGTTAAGCGCGTATGAAGGCGCTAGTCATATTGAACATTGAGTTGCCAGGAGATACCGATGGTACGTGACCCGTCTAGGGGTATAGAGAATCTTATCTCAGATTATACCCCTCTTTGCGAACGACCTCACCTCTTCGAACCCCTTGTGATGCACCGAGTGCACACACATTTTTTTGTAATCAATTTATTTATTTTTTTTTTTTCCTGATAAAAACGCACTTACATGGGGTCGAAACCCATCAATGACCAAATTTTTTTTCTCCTATAAATATTTATATATTTAATTTTTATACGACATCACTTAAAAAAAAACAAAATTTCTAAATATTTTTCAGTTTTTTCTGCAAAAAACGAATGACTTTTATTTTTTCTGAACAAGTTAATTCCATAAGTCTTACTTTAGACACTGTTTTTCGAGATAAAGTAGTTTTAATGTTGCAAAGAAGTAATATTAATAACTAATGGTGCAGATTCTTAGAGCGAGTATACTAATCTCGAAAGATCTCTTATGTTTGTCCTAATGGATGCCTCAAGAAATAAAAATTAATGGTCTCGTACAGATTTTGAGCACTGTTAATCGTCTCCATACTTTTTTTTTCAACATGAATATGTTTTAATCATCTAAGCATCATTTTTACGGGAAAGCGTGTCAGAAAATTTGTTGTTAGCTATTCATTGCATTCATCAAAAGTAATATCCTGTGGGCAGGAGAAGGGGGTCAAATTCATCTGAGACCTACATATTAGTTAAATCTTCGTTTGAATATGAAAAAAAAATATAGTCTTTATCGGAAATTTAAGTATTATTCAAAGCATTAGCTTCTTTTGTCATGAATTGGGTGACTATTTCGTCAACACAGCAGCTTTACAAAAATGCCTTATATTTTGACACAATGACACATTTTCTAAGTACATATATATGCTCATTGGTCGTTAGAGAAAAATATGATTTAACAAAAAGGTTTTGTGCACTGTGTGTGAGTGCATACAAATTATTTATATCTTTACTACAAAGATGCCAATGCAAAGGATGTAAATTCTAAACGAAGAATTTTCCATATTTTTATGTGCTTTTTTCCAAAGAGTTGCTTGATACCCTTAAAACTGAAGAAGATATGTGCACACATGCAATATTCATTATTTTGCTACAATTTGTTTTACATTTATCACTGGTCTAAATTAAAAATGATATTTCTCAACATTTTTGTAATACTATTTTAAATTTCAAACGTTATTCTTACAAGTCGATCTACAATAAATAATAGGGCGCTATGCACTTGAGCCCTTCTACTGAAAAGATACGCAGTGGTGCATACATCGGAATACGGCATTAACAGACGCGGAAAGTTATTTAAATCACATTTCTAGTGATACGGCAGATGTTTTGGTTTACCAAACAATGATGGGGTTTAATTTTTCATTAATCATATGCCTGATCACAGATATTTATATATAAATTTACAATTATTTTTTATTCTAAACGTTATTTTAATTGTTTGCTAAAAAACAGTATAAACCCGGGCCGGCAAGTTATACAGATTTATTAACTTTCCAAAATGTTGACATTTTTTGCTTTTATAATGAAAATAAAACATGAGGCTTGACTATTTGTTATTCAGTACCTTAAAAGTATCATAAAAATTAATACATAACTTATTTAAGTATTAAAATATATATATAATGTCAAAAACTTGACTTTTACTTTTACATCTCATTACTTTCTAAATCTTCCATTTCGTTTTGTGAAATTTTTAATGCACTCAGACATTTTTATATAAATTTTTATTTAAATACTGAATAATTTTTAGTAAATTATAACTCTTTCATGTATCTTATAACTATTATCATTGTCATTGTCATTATCTTTATTGATTAATATTTCATAGTATGTATAATCTTACTTGGAAATATGACTTAAGTTTAATGGATTGCAAGTAAATTAATCTAGGTTTTGTCTTGTCGATGCAGAACCACAAGTAGTATAGTAAGTTCTGCAATCCAAAGAGTAAGACGAGCGTAAACGTGGCTCGCACCCATTTAGTGTAATCCATTTTTGTTTTTTGCTGCCGTTTGAGCTATAGTTTCATCTTTACGTACCAAACTCGAGATATTTGAAGAAAGAAAAAAAAATCATCTGCCAAAGGATTTTATAAAATTGTTTTCGTTCATAGCTAAGAAAAATTTTTAATTAAAAAAATTGATACACTCACAGCAAAAGTCACAAATACTGCCAAGGCAATGAATATGACGGTAATGTCGTGCTTTACCCAATAGACATCATTGAAGGAAGAATAAAGATGCAATATTATACATGGAGTGGAGTACAAAGCTTTTTGAGCATCACAGATCGTTCTTTGTCAAAGCTGCTACATTGCCAAAATGTATGTTCTATGTCATCTATATATACACCACATTCACATAAATTGCTGTTTACAATATTAAGTCTATACAAGGCACAGTTGAGTGACGTATGGCCACTTCTTATTTGATTCAATGAAACGATGGCTTTGCGTGAAATGTTAAAATTAAAGAACCATGGTTTTAATCTAGGTTTGTGAAATGATTTGTAGTACCAAGTGCCTTTTGTTTCAAACATAGCTAACAAGCTCGACTCATTATACTTTTGACACATCTTTCTAAATCTAGTGATAAGATCAGTCGCAGGGATTTCAACATTGAGGGGAGGCCCGTTATCCCCTGCTAATTTGGCTAATTTATTATTTTTTTCATTTCCTACTATACCTAAATAGGCAGGAATCCAAACTAATCGAAAATTCCTATTACGTTCTTAAGCCTCGTAAATTATAAGAAATTCGAGGGCTTTTAGTAGCGCTAAACATTCTGCTAAGAATATGATTTACTTTTATAACGTTAAAAGAAGTGGCTCCATCTGCAGGGGTAGGGGGACTACATTTGATCGTAAGAAAGAGGCGCGTAATACAAAAGCTATAATTGATAATAAAGTAGCTATAATCATGTGCAAGTAATAAATATTAAAAGTAGGTGTTTGCAGCTATAAATTTCGCGCGAATTTCAAACAACAAAATTCATTTAATGATCCGTTTTTTTTAAGGTATATCAGCCAAAGTAGACGCCATTCTCCGTATGATAACACCAAATCGGGGGGGTTTAAGTATCTATTAACAATAAGCAAACAAAAAACAGGTTTGCTGTTTAAATAAATGACTGATGTAGTCTTAAGACTCTAATTTTGACGTTACTAAAGTGATTTTCGCATGTTTCAGTGTTCTTCTTGTAAGTTCTACTAAAAATGAACATCAAAATCAACTATGAAGTCTTCTTCAAGGAAATAAAGCAATATTTGTTTCGTGTGGTTTATTTTAAATTTGTTGTTTTCTAATTTCGTGGTGAAAAAAATGAAGCACAATGAAATATCAACCTATTGTAGCAAAAAACAACGTTGGCGTAAGTAACGCAACCTTACCCAAGCGACTTAAACAGTATACTTGTGTATAATAAACTAAATAAGGATAATTTCATAAAAATACCTTAATAAACCTGTAATTAAATTATGGTAATGCTGTTCTCTTTCTAAAGCAACAAACAATCATGTTTATATTACGTCAAGTTTTTGTAAACTTTACGAGCCATTATGTGGGAAAATTTTTTGTCTCAAATTTATTTCACTTGGTGAAGTCAAACATCCTACAATACATTTTAAATACAACAAATCGCTAAATGCTGGATAATAATGTTGTTGATAAGAATAATAGCCAATTACCGACTCACTGAAAAAAAAGTTTCAATTCCTTACAGTATAAAAAACAAATGGTGTCCAAAATATAAATAGGCTTGTAAATCAACAGCTTAAATGCTACTGACATTTGGAAATAAATGGACATTTTCTGAATATGGACTTCTGATTTAAAAAAAAATTTTTTTTCTCAATTTTTTAAAGACATCTCCATTACAAAAATAATCATTGAAGATACTGTTACGTAGGATTATCGTTACTCGGGTGAGTCAATATGATATGCCCAGCATATCGTACGTAACAATACAAAAAATTAAATTAAATCCTGTGAATCGAAAAACGCTTGTAATGGTCAAGATCTTCGTTACGTTACAAATACATAAACACCTTTTTTTTTTAAACTGGAGAGAACACCAAAAGTATGGTTTTTTTATTAATTTCATTTCATTTTCGGAATTTATTTTATTTCAATTGAAACGTGATAATGAGTCTAAAATATGTATCAGGTGTAGATAACTTTTTTTGACAAGTTGGCGCTTAGTACGAAAATAAAGATCATACCGTTAAGCTGCTTAACCTTATATTATTATATCATTATATTATATATTATCATTATATCATTATCTATATACATAACAAGATAGCTTATAAGTAAGAAACTAATTTTACTCGCAGTTTCACTAAAAATGACTCAAGAAATCTTCCAGTATTTAATGAGGAAATTATTTTCAACTTAATTGATAATGATTTTCATTTCAATTTATCATAAGAACAAAGACTAAAAAGTGCTGTGTAAGTAAATATATTAAGTTTTATTGTGTTTACTTTGATAAAACTTCAGTTATTTCTTTAATTGTAGCTCTGCGAAAGAAAGTTATCGATATTATAAATATGCTGTAAGTGACGTATGTGTCAAAAGAGAAAATTACTAATGTACCCTAAAATCTCACATTTGACTAGAAATAAAATTTTCATAGTAAGAGCTATATTGTGGAAAAATATAAGTATTGATATAGAAATAATTTTTTTTAAATATTTTTGTAGATTATAATGTCTTGAGACGTAAGTCGAGCGTGATCAATCATTAAAATATGTGAAATGTATTCATATAATTGTAAAGTCGATTATTCATTTTCTTATTTATTTGACGTGAAAACTAATCAAATACATTATGGGACTCGGGAAATGTGCATGACTCAACTTACGATTTTGTCTGCACATGCGTACAATGAAAATCTGTTGGTTTTTTCTTTGCAATTCAATTTAATTATTAATATATGGTTGTGTTGCAGGTATCAATGAAAATTTTTAATTAATTTTAAATTTCATAACAGTTTTGTTGATGACTACATGACCGACTGCAGACACGTCGGTCGGACATACAGATATATTGACTACAACGCTAAGCAATTAACACATTCACAAGTGTCTTGCTTAATGGCATTTTTTATCTATGCTAGCTTTAAATCGACCATTTAACGAATTGGAAAACAAGAGCTCGGTGGTCGAGTGGTTAAGCGCGTATGAAGGCGCTAGTCATATTGAACATTGAGTTGCCAGGAGATACCGATGGTACGTGACCCGTCTAGGGGTATAGAGAATCTTATCTCAGATTATACCCCTCTTTGCGAACGACCTCACCTCTTCGAACCCCTTGTGATGCACCAAGTGCACACACATTTTTTTGTAATCAATTTATTTATTTTTTTTTTTTCCTGATAAAAACGCACTTACATGGGGTCGAAACCCATCAATGACCAAATTTTTTTTCTCCTATAAATATTTATATATTTAATTTTTATACGACATCACTTAAAAAAAAACAAAATTTCTAAATATTTTTCGGTTTTTTCTGCAAAAAACGAATGACTTTTATTTTTTCTGAACAAGTTAATTCCATAAGTCTTACTTTAGACACTGTTTTTCGAGATAAAGTAGTTTTAATGTTGCAAAGAAGTAATATTAATAACTAATGGTGCAGATTCTTAGAGCGAGTATACTAATCTCGAAAGATCTCTTATGTTTGTCCTAATGGATGCCTCAAGAAATAAAAATTAATGGTCTCGTACAGATTTTGAGCACTGTTAATCGTCTCCATACTTTTTTTTCAACATGAATATGTTTTAATCATCTAAGCATCATTTTTACGGGAAAGCGTGTCAGAAAATTTGTTGTTAGCTATTCATTGCATTCATCAAAAGTAATATCCTGTGGGCAGGAGAAGGGGGTCAAATTCATCTGAGACCTACATATTAGTTAAATCTTCGTTTGAATATGAAAAAAAAATATAGTCTTTATCGGAAATTTAAGTATTATTCAAAGCATTAGCTTCTTTTGTCATGCATTGGGTGACTATTTCGTCAACACAGCAGCTTTACAAAAATGCCTTATATTTTGACAAAATGACACATTTTCTAAGTACATATATATGCTCATTGGTCGTTAGAGAAAAATATGATTTTACAAAAAGGTTTTGTGCACTGTGTGTGAGTGCATACAAATTATTTATATCTTTACTACAAAGATGCCAATGCAAAGGATGTAAATTCTAAACGAAGAATTTTCCATATTTTTATGTGCTTTTTTCCAAAGAGTTGCTTGATACCCTTAAAACTGAAGAAGATATGTGCACACATGCAATATTCATTATTTTGCTAAAATTTGTTTTACATTTATCACTGGTCAAAATTAAAAATGATATTTCTCAACATTTTTGTAATACTATTTTGAATCTCAAACGTTATTATTACAAGTCGATCTACAATAAATAATAGGGCGCTATGCACTTGAGCCCATCTACTAAAAAGATACGCGGTGGTGCATAAATCGGAATACGGCAGTAACAGACGCGGAAAGTTATTTAAATCACATTTCTAGTGATACGTCAGATATTTTTGGTTTACCAAACAATGATGGAGTTTCATTTTTCTATCATATGCCTGATCACAGATATTTTATATATAAATTTACAATTATTTTTTTTTCTAAACGTTATTTTAATTGTTTGCTAAAAAACAGTATAAACTCGGGCCGGCAAGTCATACAGATTTATTAACTTTCCAAAATGTTGACATTTTTTGCTTTTATAATGAAAATAAAACATTAGGCTTGACTATTTGTTATTCAGTACCTTAAAAGTATTATAAAAATTAATACATAACTTATTTAAGTATTACAATATATATGTAATGTCAAAAACTTGACTTTTTCTTTTACATCTCATTACTTTCTAAATCTTCCATTTCGTTTTGTGAAATTTTTAATGCACTCAGATATTTTTATAAAAATTTTTATTTAAATACTGAATAATTTTTAGTAAATTATAACTTTTTGATGTATCAATAAACTTGAATAATTTTAACTGATCTCATCACTTTTCAAACATTCAATTATTTTGTGAAAAAATTTTTATTTAATTAGATATTTAAATTAAGATATTTATTCTAGTCATAAATAATTTCATGTTTATAAAAACTCTTTGACGTGGCAACAAAATTGACTTTGTTTTGTTGATCTTATTACTTTTTGAATATTTTATTTCGCCAAATATTTTTAAATAAGTATTATTAGAAACATATTAACTGAAACACTTGGAGATATTACAGTCTTTGCTATGAAAATAACTTTTTTTTTACTGTATAACGTTATTAGTTTTGTAAATATAATTATTTTGGATGTATTTGAAACAAATTAAACTCGCCTAACCTTTTACTTTATATAAAAGTTAGTTTTTTTATGGGGATTTATATAATACTCAATTGAACGGAGATTGCGTTAGAGTAAATATTGAGAATTATAATTACAGTGTTGTTTCGTAATACCAGCCCAGATTTTAACTTTCAATATCAATTTCAAATTACATATTTTTGAATCTTTTTTATCTAATATGTACACAAAATAATAAACATAAACAATACAATTTTTTTAACAAAAAACTGAAAGAACAATGTTATTTGAAAAAAAAGTATGAATCTTTATGCAGCATCAAAATTTTAACTTTAGTTATTTTTAGTGTAATTAACGTGATTTCTTTTGACTTTTTTTTTTAACGTTTAAACGTTTAACTTTTTTCACAAGGATTATTTTCGCATCAATTTACGAGTACATAAATATCTTTTCTTCAGTTTTGAATCTTGATAAGAATACATATATTTGCGTAATAACTTTTCAAAATGCGCAATCATTGATTTCCATTGAAAAATTGTCAAATAAAAATAGACAGTAGTAGAAAAAAAAGAGACCTGATTTGGCCGGAGTTTATAGGCTGTACATGATCATTAAAAATAAAATGTATAATTTCATAGTTTAAAAAAAAAACCAAGCATACTATACACCATACAAAAATCCACAAAAAATACGTGTAAAAAATCCTACTGTATACATTTTACAATAAATTTTCGCCCTTAATGCGAAGAAAATCGATACATATACTTTATGTTATTAATAAATTATACGAATTACGGGAACAAATATAAACATATTTCCTCAATCAACAGAAAAATTGTGCAGAAAAATCCACTAGTCCTATTGAATCTGTAGAAATACAATTGTACGAAATAATGAGAATGATGAACAACTAGTAAAAGAATTAAGTGTAAGTAATGGCCTACTTTCAAATTTTCATACTCATTTGGAGATTGAATTTTAATTTATATATTACTCGTGCCTAAAAATTTATACGGATTGTAGATACACTCGAACTATAATTTTCTATTTATCTTTTTTCCAGTTTTTTACTTTTAATTTTTTCCTTTGATGTCTCTTTGACAATTATCCTTTAGAGAGATGGGATGGTCTGATATTTTTAGTATTGTTGTTATTATTATTTGACGAAAATAAATTTTCCCTCATAACTGCTTGGACTTCGTCGTTCAAGAAGCAGTAGATAAAAGATACGAAAGCTCCCTGAAAAACAATATTCTTATAACTATTATCATTGTCATTGTCATTATCTTTATTGATTAATATTTCATAGTATGTATAATTTTACTTGGAAATATGACTTAAGTTTAATGGATTGCAAGTAAATTAATGTAGGTTTTGTCTTGTCGATGCAGAACCACAAGCAGTATAGTAAGTTCTGCAATCCAAAGAGTAAGACGAGCGTAAACGTGGCTCGCACCCATTTAGTGTAATCCATTTTTGTTTTTTGCTGCCGTTCGAGCTATAGTTTCATCTTTACGTACCAAACTCGAGATATTTGAAGAAAGAAAAAAAAATCATCTGCCAAAGGATTTTATAAAATTGTTTTCGTTCATAGCTAAGAAAAATTTTTAATTAAAAAAATTGATACACTCACAGCAAAAGTCACAAATACTGCCAAGGCAATGAATATGACGGTAATGTCGTGCTTTACCCAATAGACATCATTGAAGGAAGAATAAAGATGCAATATTATACATGGAGTGGAGTACAAAGCTTTTTGAGCATCACAGATCGTTCTTTGTCAAAGCTGCTACATTGCCAAAATGTATGTTCTATGTCATCTATATATACACCACATTCATATAAATTGCTGTTTACAATATTAAGTCTATACAAGGCACAGTTGAGTGACGTATGGCCACTTCTTATTTGATTCAATGAAACGATGGCTTTGCGTGAAATGTTAAAATTAAAGAACCATGGTTTTAATCTAGGTTTGTGAAATGATTTGTAGTACCAAGTGCCTTTTGTTTCAAACATAGCTAACAAGCTCGACTCATTATACTTTTGACACATCTTTCTAAATCTAGTGATAAGATCAGTCGCAGGGATTTCAACATTGAGGGGAGGCCCGTTATCCCCTGCTAATTTGGCTAATTTATTATTTTTTTCATTTCCTACTATACCTAAATAGGCAGGAATCCAAACTAATCGAAAATTCCTATTACGTTCTTAAGCCTCGTAAATTATAAGAAATTCGAGGGCTTTTAGTAGCGCTAAACATTCTGCTAAAAATATGATTTACTTTTATAACGTTAAAAGAAGTGGCTCCATCTGCAGGGGTAGGGGGACTACATTTGATCGTAAGAAAAAGGCGCGTAATACAAAAGCTATAATTGATAATAAAGTAGCTATAATCATGTGCAAGTAATAAATATTAAAAGAAGGTGTTTGCAGCTATAAATTTCGCGCGAATTTCAAACAACAAAATTCATTTAATGATCCGTTTTTTTTAAGGTATATCAGCCAAAGTAGACGCCATTCTCCGTATGATAACACCAAATCGGGGGGGTTTAAGTATCTATTAACAATAAGCAAACAAAAAACAGGTTTGCTGTTTAAATAAATGACTGATGTAGTCTTAAGACTCTAATTTTGACGTTACTAAAGTGATTTTCGCATGTTTCAGTGTTCTTCTTGTAAGTTCTACTAAAAATGAACATCAAAATCAACTATGAAGTCTTTTTCAAGGAAATAAAGCAATATTTGTTTCGTGTGGTTTATTTTAAATTTGTTGTTTTCTAATTTCGTGGTGAAAAAAATGAAGCACAATGAAATATCAACCTATTGTAGCAAAAAACAACGTTGGCGTAAGTAACGCAACCTTACCCAAGCGACTTGAACAGTATACTTGTGTATAATAAACTAAATAAGGATAATTTCATAAAAATACCTTAATAAACCTGTAATTAAATTGTGGTAATGCTGTTCTCTTTCTAAAGCAACAAACAATCATGTTTATATTACGTCAAGTTTTTGTAAACTTTACGAGCCATTATGTGGGAAAATTTTTTGTCTCAAATTTATTTCACTTGGTGAAGTCAAACATCCTACAATACATTTTAAATACAACAAATCGCTAAATGCTGGATAATAATGTTGTTGATAAGAATAATAGCCAATTACCGACTCACTGAAAAAAAAGTTTCAATTCCTTACAGTATAAAAAACAAATGGTGTCCAAAATATAAATAGGCTTGTAAATCAACAGCTTAAATGCTACTGACATTTGGAAATAAATGGACATTTTCTGAATATGGACTTCTGATTTAAAAAAAAATTTTTTTTCTCAATTTTTTAAAGACATCTCCATTACAAAAATAATCATTGAAGATACTGTTACGTAGGATTATCGTTACTCGGGTGAGTCAATATGATATGCCCAGCATATCGTACGTAACAATACAAAAAATTAAATTAAATCCAGTGAATCGAAAAACGCTTGTAATGGTCAAGATCTTCGTTACGTTACAAATACATAAACACCTTTTTTTTTTAAACTGGAGAGAACACCAAAAGTATGGTATTTTTATTAATTTCATTTCATTTTCGGAATTTATTTTATTTCAATTGAAACGTGATAATGAGTCTAAAATATGTATCAGGTGTAGATAACTTTTTTTGACAAGTTGGCGCTTAGTACGAAAATAAAGATCATACCGTTAAGCTGCTTAACCTTATATTATTATATCATTATATTATATATTATCATCATATCATTATCTATATACATAACAAGATAGCTTATAAGTAAGAAACTAATTTTACTCGCAGTTTCACTAAAAATGACTCAAGAAATCTTCCAGTATTTAATGAGGAAATTATTTTCAACTTAATTGATAATGATTTTCATTTCAATTTATCATAAGAACAAAGACTAAAAAGTGCTGTGTAAGTAAATATATTAAGTTTTATTGTGTTTACTTTGATAAAACTTCAGTTATTTCTTTAATTGTAGCTCTGCGAAAGAAAGTTATCGATATTATAAATATGCTGTAAGTGACGTATGTGTCAAAAGAGAAAATTACTAATGTACCCTAAAATCTCACATTTGACTAGAAATAAAATTTTCATAGTAAGAGCTATATTGTGGAAAAATATAAGTATTGATATAGAAATAATTTTTTTTTAATATTTTTGTAGATTATAATGTCTTGAGACGTAAGTCGAGCGTGATCAATCATTAAAATATGTGAAATGTATTCATATAATTGTAAAGTCGATTATTCATTTTCTTATTTATTTGACGTGAAAACTAATCAAATACATTATGGGACTCGGGAAATGTGCATGACTCAACTTACGATTTTGTCTGCACATGCGTACAATGAAAATCTGTTGGTTTTTTCTTTGCAATTCAATTTAATTATTAATATATGGTTGTGTTGCAGGTATCAATGAAAATTTTTAATTAATTTTAAATTTCATAACAGTTTTGTTGATGACTACATGACCGACTGCAGACACGTCGGTCGGACATACAGATATATTGACTACAACGCTAAGCAATTAACACATTCACAAGTGTCTTGCTTAATGGCATTTTTTATCTATGCTAGCTTCAAATCGACCATTTAACGAATTGGAAAACAAGAGCTCGGTGGTCGAGTGGTTAAGCGCGTATGAAGGCGCTAGTCATATTGAACATTGAGTTGCCAGGAGATACCGATGGTACGTGACCCGTCTAGGGGTATAGAGAATCTTATCTCAGATTATACCCCTCTTTGCGAACGACCTCACCTCTTCGAACCCCTTGTGATGCACCGAGTGCACACACATTTTTTTGTAATCAATTTATTTATTTTTTTTTTTTCCTGATAAAAACGCACTTACATGGGGTCGAAACCCATCAATGACCAAATTTTTTTTCTCCTATAAATATTTATATATTTAATTTTTATACGACATCACTTAAAAAAAAACAAAATTTCTAAATATTTTTCAGTTTTTTCTGCAAAAAACGAATGACTTTTATTTTTTCTGAACAAGTTAATTCCATAAGTCTTACTTTAGACACTGTTTTTCGAGATAAAGTAGTTTTAATGTTGCAAAGAAGTAATATTAATAACTAATGGTGCAGATTCTTAGAGCGAGTATACTAATCTCGAAAGATCTCTTATGTTTGTCCTAATGGATGCCTCAAGAAATAAAAATTAATGGTCTCGTACAGATTTTGAGCACTGTTAATCGTCTCCATACTTTTTTTTCAACATGAATATGTTTTAATCATCTAAGCATCATTTTTACGGGAAAGCGTGTCAGAAAATTTGTTGTTAGCTATTCGTTGCATTCATCAAAAGTAATATCCTGTGGGCAGGAGAAGGGGGTCAAATTCATCTGAGACCTACATATTAGTTAAATCTTCGTTTGAATATGAAAAAAAAATATAGTCTTTATCGGAAATTTAAGTATTATTCAAAGCATTAGCTTCTTTTGTCATGAATTGGGTGACTATTTCGTCAACACAGCAGCTTTACAAAAATGCCTTATATTTTGACAAAATGACACATTTTCTAAGTACATATATATGCTCATTGGTCGTTAGAGAAAAATATGATTTTACAAAAAGGTTTTGTGCACTGTGTGTGAGTGCATACAAATTATTTATATCTTTACTACAAAGATGCCAATGCAAAGGATGTAAATTCTAAACGAAGAATTTTCCATATTTTTATGTGCTTTTTTCCAAAGAGTTGCTTGATACCCTTAAAACTGAAGAAGATATGTGCACACATGCAATATTCATTATTTTGCTAAAATTTGTTTTACATTTATCACTGGTCAAAATTAAAAATGATATTTCTCAACATTTTTGTAATACTATTTTGAATCTCAAACGTTATTATTACAAGTCGATCTACAATAAATAATAGGGCGCTATGCACTTGAGCCCATCTACTGAAAAGATACGCGGTGGTGCATAAATCGGAATACGGCAGTAACAGACGCGGAAAGTTATTTAAATCACATTTCTAGTGATACGTCAGATATTTTTGGTTTACCAAACAATGATGGAGTTTCATTTTCTATCATATGCCTGATCACAGATATTTAATATATAAATTTACAATTATTTTTTTTTCTAAACGTTATTTTAATTGTTTGCTAAAAAACAGTATAAACTCGGGCCGGCAAGTCATACAGATTTATTAACTTTCCAAAATGTTGACATTTTTTGCTTTTATAATGAAAATAAAACATTAGGCTTGACTATTTGTTATTCAGTACCTTAAAAGTATTATAAAAATTAATACATAACTTATTTAAGTATTACAATATATATGTAATGTCAAAAACTTGACTTTTTCTTTTACATCTCATTACTTTCTAAATCTTCCATTTCGTTTTGTGAAATTTTTAATGCACTCAGATATTTTTATAAAAATTTTTATTTAAATACTGAATAATTTTTAGTAAATTATAACTCTTTGATGTATCAATAAACTTGAATAATTTTAACTGATCTCATCACTTTTCAAACATTCAATTATTTTGTGAAAAAATTTTTATTTAATTAGATATTTAAATTAAGATATTTATTCTAGTCATAAATAATTTCATGTTTATAAAAACTCTTTGACGTGGCAACAAAATTGACTTTGTTTTGTTGATCTTATTACTTTTTGAATATTTTATTTCGCCAAATATTTTTAAATAAGTATTATTAGAAACATATTAACTGAAACACTTGGAGATATTACAGTCTTTGCTATGAAAATAACTTTTTTTTTACTGTATAACGTTATTAGTTTTGTAAACATAATTATTTTGGATGTATTTGAAACAAATTAAACTCGCCTAACCTTTTACTTTATATAAAAGTTAGTTTTTTTATGGGGATTTATATAATACTCAATTGAACGGAGATTGCGTTAGAGTAAATATTGAGAATTATAATTACAGTGTTGTTTCGTAATACCAGCCCAGATTTTAACTTTCAATATCAATTTCAAATTACATATTTTTGAATCTTTTTTATCTAATATGTACACAAAATAGTAACATAAACAATACATTTTTTTTAACAAAAAACTGAAAGAACAATGTTATTTGAAAAAAAAGTATGAATCTTTATGCAGCATCAAAATTTTAACTTTAGTTATTTTTAGTGTAATTAACGTGATTTCTTTTGACTTTTTTTTTTTAACGTTTAAACGTTTAACTTTTTTCACAAGGATTATTTTCGCATCAATTTACGAGTACATAAATATCTTTTCTTCAGTTTTAAATCTTGATAAGAATACATATATTTGCATAATAACTTTTCAAAATGCGCAATCATCGATTTCCATTGAAAAATTGTCAAATAAAAATAGACAGTAGTAGAAAAAAAAGAGACCTGATTTGGCCGGAGTTTATAGGCTGTACATGATCATTAAAAATAAAATGTATAATTTCATAGTTTAAAAAAAAAACCAAGCATACTATACACCATACAAAAATCCACAAAAAATACGTGTAAAAAATCCTACTGTATACATTTTACAATAAATTTTCGCCCTTAATGCGAAGAAAATCGATACATATACTTTATGTTATTAATAAGTTCTACGAATTACGGGAACAAATATAAACATATTTCCTCAATCAACAGAAAAATTGTGCAGAAAAATACACTAGTCCTATTGAATCTGTAGAAATACAATTGTACGAAATAATGAGAATGATGAACAACTAGTAAAAGAATTATGTGTAAGTAATGGCCTACTTTCAAATTTTCATACTCATTTGGAGATTGAATTTTAATTTATATATTACTCGTGCCTAAAAATTTATACGGATTGTAGATACACTCGAACTATAATTTTCTATTTATCTTTTTTCCAGTTTTTTACTTTTAATTTTTTCCTTTGATATCTCTTTGACAATTATCCTTTAGAGAGATGGGATGGTCTGATATTTTTAGTATTGTTGTTATTATTATTTGACGAAAATAAATTTTCCCTCATAACTGCTTGGACTTCGTCGTTCAAGAAGCAGTAGATAAAAGATACGAAAGCTCCCTGAAAAACAATATTCTTATAACTATTATCATTGTCATTGTCATTATCTTTATTGATTAATATTTCATAGTATGTATAATCTTACTTGGAAATATGACTTAAGTTTAATGGATTGCTAGTAAATTAATGTAGGTTTTGTCTTGTCGATGCAGAACCACAAGCAGTATAGTAAGTTCTGCAATCCAAAGAGTAAGACGAGCGTAAACGTGGCTCGCAACCATTTAGTGTAATCCATTTTTGTTTTTTGCTGCCGTTCGAGCTATAGTTTTATCTTTACGTACCAAACTCGAGATATTTAAAGAAAGAAAAAAAAATCATCTGCCAAAGGATTTTATAAAATTGTTTTCGTTCATAGCTAAGAAAAATTTTTAATTAAAAAAATTGATACACTCACAGCAAAAGTCACAAATACTGCCAAGGCAATGAATATGACGGTAATGTCGTGCTTTACCCAATAGACATCATTGAAGGAAGAATAAAGATGCAATATTATACATGGAGTGGAGTACAAAGCTTTTTGAGCATCACAGATCGTTTTTTGTCAAAGCTGCTACATTGCCAAAATGTATGTTCTATGTCATCTATATATACACCACATTCACATAAATTGCTGTTTACAATATTAAGTCTATACAAGGCACAGTTGAGTGACGTATGGCCACTTCTTATTTGATTCAATGAAACGATGGCTTTGCGTGAAATGTTAAAATTAAAGAACCATGGTTTTAATCTAGGTTTGTGAAATGATTTGTAGTACCAAGTGCCTTTTGTTTCAAACATAGCTAACAAGCTCGACTCATTATACTTTTGACACATCTTTTTAAATCTAGTGATAAGATCAGTCGCAGGGATTTCAACATTGAGGGGAGGCCCGTTATCCCCTGCTAATTTGGCTAATTTATTATTTTTTTCATTTCCTACTATACCTAAATAGGCAGGAATCCAAACTAATCGAAAATTCCTATTACGTTCTTAAGCCTCGTAAATTATAAGAAATTCGAGGGCTTTTAGTAGCGCTAAACATTCTGCTAAAAATATGATTTACTTTTATAACGTTAAAAGAAGTGGCTCCATCTGCAGGGGTAGGGGGACTACATTTGATCGTAAGAAAAAGGCGCGTAATACAAAAGCTATAATTGATAATAAAGTAGCTATAATCATGTGCAAGTAATAAATATTAAAAGAAGGTGTTTGCAGCTATAAATTTCGCGCGAATTTCAAACAACAAAATTCATTTAATGATCCGTTTTTTTTAAGGTATATCAGCCAAAGTAGACGCCATTCTCCGTATGATAACACCAAATCGGGGGGGTTTAAGTATCTATTAACAATAAGCAAACAAAAAACAGGTTTGCTGTTTAAATAAATGACTGATGTAGTCTTAAGACTCTAATTTTGACGTTACTAAAGTGATTTTCGCATGTTTCAGTGTTCTTCTTGTAAGTTCTACTAAAAATGAACATCAAAATCAACTATGAAGTCTTTTTCAAGGAAATAAAGCAATATTTGTTTCGTGTGGTTTATTTTAAATTTGTTGTTTTCTAATTTCGTGGTGAAAAAAATGAAGCACAATGAAATATCAACCTATTGTAGCAAAAAACAACGTTGGCGTAAGTAACGCAACCTTACCCAAGCGACTTGAACAGTATACTTGTGTATAATAAACTAAATAAGGATAATTTCATAAAAATACCTTAATAAACCTGTAATTAAATTGTGGTAATGCTGTTCTCTTTCTAAAGCAACAAACAATCATGTTTATATTACGTCAAGTTTTTGTAAACTTTACGAGCCATTATGTGGGAAAATTTTTTGTCTCAAATTTATTTCACTTGGTGAAGTCAAACATCCTACAATACATTTTAAATACAACAAATCGCTAAATGCTGGATAATAATGTTGTTGATAAGAATAATAGCCAATTACCGACTCACTGAAAAAAAAGTTTCAATTCCTTACAGTATAAAAAACAAATGGTGTCCAAAATATAAATAGGCTTGTAAATCAACAGCTTAAATGCTACTGACATTTGGAAATAAATGGACATTTTCTGAATATGGACTTCTGATTTAAAAAAAAATTTTTTTTCTCAATTTTTTAAAGACATCTCCATTACAAAAATAATCATTGAAGATACTGTTACGTAGGATTATCGTTACTCGGGTGAGTCAATATGATATGCCCAGCATATCGTACGTAACAATACAAAAAATTAAATTAAATCCAGTGAATCGAAAAACGCTTGTAATGGTCAAGATCTTCGTTACGTTACAAATACATAAACACCTTTTTTTTTTAAACTGGAGAGAACACCAAAAGTATGGTATTTTTATTAATTTCATTTCATTTTCGGAATTTATTTTATTTCAATTGAAACGTGATAATGAGTCTAAAATATGTATCAGGTGTAGATAACTTTTTTTGACAAGTTGGCGCTTAGTACGAAAATAAAGATCATACCGTTAAGCTGCTTAACCTTATATTATTATATCATTATATTATATATTATCATCATATCATTATCTATATACATAACAAGATAGCTTATAAGTAAGAAACTAATTTTACTCGCAGTTTCACTAAAAATGACTCAAGAAATCTTCCAGTATTTAATGAGGAAATTATTTTCAACTTAATTGATAATGATTTTCATTTCAATTTATCATAAGAACAAAGACTAAAAAGTGCTGTGTAAGTAAATATATTAAGTTTTATTGTGTTTACTTTGATAAAACTTCAGTTATTTCTTTAATTGTAGCTCTGCGAAAGAAAGTTATCGATATTATAAATATGCTGTAAGTGACGTATGTGTCAAAAGAGAAAATTACTAATGTACCCTAAAATCTCACATTTGACTAGAAATAAAATTTTCATAGTAAGAGCTATATTGTGGAAAAATATAAGTATTGATATAGAAATAATTTTTTTTTAATATTTTTGTAGATTATAATGTCTTGAGACGTAAGTCGAGCGTGATCAATCATTAAAATATGTGAAATGTATTCATATAATTGTAAAGTCGATTATTCATTTTCTTATTTATTTGACGTGAAAACTAATCAAATACATTATGGGACTCGGGAAATGTGCATGACTCAACTTACGATTTTGTCTGCACATGCGTACAATGAAAATCTGTTGGTTTTTTCTTTGCAATTCAATTTAATTATTAATATATGGTTGTGTTGCAGGTATCAATGAAAATTTTTAATTAATTTTAAATTTCATAACAGTTTTGTTGATGACTACATGACCGACTGCAGACACGTCGGTCGGACATACAGATATATTGACTACAACGCTAAGCAATTAACACATTCACAAGTGTCTTGCTTAATGGCATTTTTTATCTATGCTAGCTTCAAATCGACCATTTAACGAATTGGAAAACAAGAGCTCGGTGGTCGAGTGGTTAAGCGCGTATGAAGGCGCTAGTCATATTGAACATTGAGTTGCCAGGAGATACCGATGGTACGTGACCCGTCTAGGGGTATAGAGAATCTTATCTCAGATTATACCCCTCTTTGCGAACGACCTCACCTCTTCGAACCCCTTGTGATGCACCGAGTGCACACACATTTTTTTGTAATCAATTTATTTATTTTTTTTTTTTCCTGATAAAAACGCACTTACATGGGGTCGAAACCCATCAATGACCAAATTTTTTTTCTCCTATAAATATTTATATATTTAATTTTTATACGACATCACTTAAAAAAAAACAAAATTTCTAAATATTTTTCAGTTTTTTCTGCAAAAAACGAATGACTTTTATTTTTTCTGAACAAGTTAATTCCATAAGTCTTACTTTAGACACTGTTTTTCGAGATAAAGTAGTTTTAATGTTGCAAAGAAGTAATATTAATAACTAATGGTGCAGATTCTTAGAGCGAGTATACTAATCTCGAAAGATCTCTTATGTTTGTCCTAATGGATGCCTCAAGAAATAAAAATTAATGGTCTCGTACAGATTTTGAGCACTGTTAATCGTCTCCATACTTTTTTTTCAACATGAATATGTTTTAATCATCTAAGCATCATTTTTACGGGAAAGCGTGTCAGAAAATTTGTTGTTAGCTATTCGTTGCATTCATCAAAAGTAATATCCTGTGGGCAGGAGAAGGGGGTCAAATTCATCTGAGACCTACATATTAGTTAAATCTTCGTTTGAATATGAAAAAAAAATATAGTCTTTATCGGAAATTTAAGTATTATTCAAAGCATTAGCTTCTTTTGTCATGAATTGGGTGACTATTTCGTCAACACAGCAGCTTTACAAAAATGCCTTATATTTTGACAAAATGACACATTTTCTAAGTACATATATATGCTCATTGGTCGTTAGAGAAAAATATGATTTTACAAAAAGGTTTTGTGCACTGTGTGTGAGTGCATACAAATTATTTATATCTTTACTACAAAGATGCCAATGCAAAGGATGTAAATTCTAAACGAAGAATTTTCCATATTTTTATGTGCTTTTTTCCAAAGAGTTGCTTGATACCCTTAAAACTGAAGAAGATATGTGCACACATGCAATATTCATTATTTTGCTAAAATTTGTTTTACATTTATCACTGGTCAAAATTAAAAATGATATTTCTCAACATTTTTGTAATACTATTTTGAATCTCAAACGTTATTATTACAAGTCGATCTACAATAAATAATAGGGCGCTATGCACTTGAGCCCATCTACTGAAAAGATACGCGGTGGTGCATAAATCGGAATACGGCAGTAACAGACGCGGAAAGTTATTTAAATCACATTTCTAGTGATACGTCAGATATTTTTGGTTTACCAAACAATGATGGAGTTTCATTTTCTATCATATGCCTGATCACAGATATTTAATATATAAATTTACAATTATTTTTTTTTCTAAACGTTATTTTAATTGTTTGCTAAAAAACAGTATAAACTCGGGCCGGCAAGTCATACAGATTTATTAACTTTCCAAAATGTTGACATTTTTTGCTTTTATAATGAAAATAAAACATTAGGCTTGACTATTTGTTATTCAGTACCTTAAAAGTATTATAAAAATTAATACATAACTTATTTAAGTATTACAATATATATGTAATGTCAAAAACTTGACTTTTTCTTTTACATCTCATTACTTTCTAAATCTTCCATTTCGTTTTGTGAAATTTTTAATGCACTCAGATATTTTTATAAAAATTTTTATTTAAATACTGAATAATTTTTAGTAAATTATAACTCTTTGATGTATCAATAAACTTGAATAATTTTAACTGATCTCATCACTTTTCAAACATTCAATTATTTTGTGAAAAAATTTTTATTTAATTAGATATTTAAATTAAGATATTTATTCTAGTCATAAATAATTTCATGTTTATAAAAACTCTTTGACGTGGCAACAAAATTGACTTTGTTTTGTTGATCTTATTACTTTTTGAATATTTTATTTCGCCAAATATTTTTAAATAAGTATTATTAGAAACATATTAACTGAAACACTTGGAGATATTACAGTCTTTGCTATGAAAATAACTTTTTTTTTACTGTATAACGTTATTAGTTTTGTAAACATAATTATTTTGGATGTATTTGAAACAAATTAAACTCGCCTAACCTTTTACTTTATATAAAAGTTAGTTTTTTTATGGGGATTTATATAATACTCAATTGAACGGAGATTGCGTTAGAGTAAATATTGAGAATTATAATTACAGTGTTGTTTCGTAATACCAGCCCAGATTTTAACTTTCAATATCAATTTCAAATTACATATTTTTGAATCTTTTTTATCTAATATGTACACAAAATAGTAACATAAACAATACATTTTTTTTAACAAAAAACTGAAAGAACAATGTTATTTGAAAAAAAAGTATGAATCTTTATGCAGCATCAAAATTTTAACTTTAGTTATTTTTAGTGTAATTAACGTGATTTCTTTTGACTTTTTTTTTTTAACGTTTAAACGTTTAACTTTTTTCACAAGGATTATTTTCGCATCAATTTACGAGTACATAAATATCTTTTCTTCAGTTTTAAATCTTGATAAGAATACATATATTTGCATAATAACTTTTCAAAATGCGCAATCATCGATTTCCATTGAAAAATTGTCAAATAAAAATAGACAGTAGTAGAAAAAAAAGAGACCTGATTTGGCCGGAGTTTATAGGCTGTACATGATCATTAAAAATAAAATGTATAATTTCATAGTTTAAAAAAAAAACCAAGCATACTATACACCATACAAAAATCCACAAAAAATACGTGTAAAAAATCCTACTGTATACATTTTACAATAAATTTTCGCCCTTAATGCGAAGAAAATCGATACATATACTTTATGTTATTAATAAGTTCTACGAATTACGGGAACAAATATAAACATATTTCCTCAATCAACAGAAAAATTGTGCAGAAAAATCCACTAGTCCTATTGAATCTGTAGAAATACAATTGTACGAAATAATGAGAATGATGAACAACTAGTAAAAGAATTAAGTGTAAGTAATGGCCTACTTTCAAATTTTCATACTCATTTGGAGATTGAATTTTAATTTATATATTACTCGTGCCTAAAAATTGATACGGATTGTAGATACACTCGAACTATAATTTTCTATTTATCTTTTTTCCAGTTTTTTACTTTTAATTTTTTCCTTTGATGTCTCTTTGACAATTATCCTTTAGAGAGATGGGATGGTCTGATATTTTTAGTATTGTTGTTATTATTATTTGACGAAAATAAATTTTCCCTCATAACTGCTTGGACTTCGTCGTTCAAGAAGCAGTAGATAAAAGATACGAAAGCTCCCTGAAAAACAATATTCTTATAACTATTATCATTGTCATTGTCATTATCTTTATTGATTAATATTTCATAGTATGTATAATCTTACTTGGAAATATGACTTAAGTTTAATGGATTGCTAGTAAATTAATGTAGGTTTTGTCTTGTCGATGCAGAACCACAAGCAGTATAGTAAGTTCTGCAATCCAAAGAGTAAGACGAGCGTAAACGTGGCTCGCAACCATTTAGTGTAATCCATTTTTGTTTTTTGCTGCCGTTCGAGCTATAGTTTTATCTTTACGTACCAAACTCGAGATATTTGAAGAAAGAAAAAAAAATCATCTGCCAAAGGATTTTATAAAATTGTTTTCGTTCATAGCTAAGAAAAATTTTTAATTAAAAAAATTGATACACTCACAGCAAAAGTCACAAATACTGCCAAGGCAATGAATATGACGGTAATGTCGTGCTTTACCCAATAGACATCATTGAAGGAAGAATAAAGATGCAATATTATACATGGAGTGGAGTACAAAGCTTTTTGAGCATCACAGATCGTTCTTTGTCAAAGCTGCTACATTGCCAAAATGTATGTTCTATGTCATCTATATATACACCACATTCACATAAATTGCTGTTTACAATATTAAGTCTATACAAGGCACAGTTGAGTGACGTATGGCCACTTCTTATTTGATTCAATGAAACGATGGCTTTGCGTGAAATGTTAAAATTAAAGAACCATGGTTTTAATCTAGGTTTGTGAAATGATTTGTAGTACCAAGTGCCTTTTGTTTCAAACATAGCTAACAAGCTCGACTCATTATACTTTTGACACATCTTTCTAAATCTAGTGATAAGATCAGTCGCAGGGATTTCAACATTGAGGGGAGGCCCGTTATCCCCTGCTAATTTGGCTAATTTATTATTTTTTTCATTTCCTACTATACCTAAATAGGCAGGAATCCAAACTAATCGAAAATTCCTATTACGTTCTTAAGCCTCGTAAATTATAAGAAATTCGAGGGCTTTTAGTAGCGCTAAACATTCTACAAGGATATGATTTACTTTTATAACGTTAAAAGAAGTGGCTCCATCTGCAGGGGTAGGGGGACTACTCACTACATTTGATCGTAAGAAAGAGGCGCGTAATACAAAAGCTATAATTGATAATAAAGTAGCTATAATCATGTGCAAGTAATAAATATTAAAAGTAGGTGTTTGCAGCTATAAATTTCGCGCGAATTTCAAACAACAAAATTCATTTAATGATCCGTTTTTTTTAAGGTATATCAGCCAAAGTAGACGCCATTCTCCGTATGATAACACCAAATCGGGGGGGTTTAAGTATCTATTAACAATAAGCAAACAAAAAACAGGTTTGCTGTTTAAATAAATGACTGATGTAGTCTTAAGACTCTAATTTTGACGTTACTAAAGTGATTTTCGCATGTTTCAGTGTTCTTCTTGTAAGTTCTACTAAAAATGAACATCAAAATCAACTATGAAGTCTTCTTCAAGGAAATAAAGCAATATTTGTTTCGTGTGGTTTATTTTAAATTTGTTGTTTTCTAATTTCGTGGTGAAAAAAATGAAGCACAATGAAATATCAACCTATTGTAGCAAAAAACAACGTTGGCGTAAGTAACGCAACCTTACCCAAGCGACTTGAACAGTATACTTGTGTATAATAAACTAAATAAGGATAATTTCATAAAAATACCTTAATAAACCTGTAATTAAATTATGGTAATGCTGTTCTCTTTCTAAAGCAACAAACAATCATGTTTATATTACGTCAAGTTTTTGTAAACTTTACGAGCCATTATGTGGGAAAATTTTTTGTCTCAAATTTATTTCACTTGGTAAAGTCAAACATCCTACAATACATTTTAAATACAACAAATCGCTAAATGCTGGATAATAATGTTGTTGATAAGAATAATAGCCAATTACCGACTCACTGAAAAAAAAGTTTCAATTCCTTACAGTATAAAAAACAAATGGTGTCCAAAATATAAATAGGCTTGTAAATCAACAGCTTAAATGCTACTGACATTTGGAAATAAATGGACATTTCCTGAATATGGACTTCTGATTTAAAAAAAAATTTTTTTTCTCAATTTTTTAAAGACATCTCCATTACAAAAATAATCATTGAAGATACTGTTACGTAGGATTATCGTTACTCGGGTGAGTCAATATGATATGCCCAGCATATCGTACGTAACAATACAAAAAATTAAATTAAATCCTGTGAATCGAAAAACGCTTGTAATGGTCAAGATCTTCGTTACGTTACAAATACATAAACACCTTTTTTTTTTAAACTGGAGAGAACACCAAAAGTATGGTTTTTTTATTAATTTCATTTCATTTTCGGAATTTATTTTATTTCAATTGAAACGTGATAATGAGTCTAAAATATGTATCAGGTGTAGATAACTTTTTTTGACAAGTTGGCGCTTAGTACGAAAATAAAGATCATACCGTTAAGCTGCTTAACCTTATATTATTATATCATTATATTATATATTATCATTATATCATTATCTATATACATAACAAGATAGCTTATAAGTAAGAAACTAATTTTACTCGCAGTTTCACTAAAAATGACTCAAGAAATCTTCCAGTATTTAATGAGGAAATTATTTTCAACTTAATTGATAATGATTTTCATTTCAATTTATCATAAGAACAAAGACTAAAAAGTGCTGTGTAAGTAAATATATTAAGTTTTATTGTGTTTACTTTGATAAAACTTCAGTTATTTCTTTAATTGTAGCTCTGCGAAAGAAAGTTATCGATATTATAAATATGCTGTAAGTGACGTATGTGTCAAAAGAGAAAATTACTAATGTACCCTAAAATCTCACATTTGACTAGAAATAAAATTTTCATAGTAAGAGCTATATTGTGGAAAAATATAAGTATTGATATAGAAATAATTTTTTTTTAATATTTTTGTAGATTATAATGTCTTGAGACGTAAGTCGAGCGTGATCAATCATTAAAATATGTGAAATGTATTCATATAATTGTAAAGTCGATTATTCATTTTCTTATTTATTTGACGTGAAAACTAATCAAATACATTATGGGACTCGGGAAATGTGCATGACTCAACTTACGATTTTGTCTGCACATGCGTACAATGAAAATCTGTTGGTTTTTTCTTTGCAATTCAATTTAATTATTAATATATGGTTGTGTTGCAGGTATCAATGAAAATTTTTAATTAATTTTAAATTTCATAACAGTTTTGTTGATGACTACATGACCGACTGCAGACACGTCGGTCGGACATACAGATATATTGACTACAACGCTAAGCAATTAACACATTCACAAGTGTCTTGCTTAATGGCATTTTTTATCTATGCTAGCTTCAAATCGACCATTTAACGAATTGGAAAACAAGAGCTCGGTGGTCGAGTGGTTAAGCGCGTATGAAGGCGCTAGTCATATTGAACATTGAGTTGCCAGGAGATACCGATGGTACGTGACCCGTCTAGGGGTATAGAGAATCTTATCTTAGATTATACCCCTCTTTGCGAACGACCTCACCTCTTCGAACCCCTTGTGATGCACCGAGTGCACACACATTTTTTTGTAATCAATTTATTTTTTTTTTTTTTTCCTGATAAAAACGCACTTACATGGGGTCGAAACCCATCAATGACCAAATTTTTTTTCTCCTATAAATATTTTTATATTTAATTTTTATACGACATCACTTAAAAAAAATAAAATTTCTAAATATTTTTCAGTTTTTTCTGCAAAAAACGAATGACTTTTATTTTTTCTGAACAAGTTAATTCCATAAGTCTTACTTTAGACACTGTTTTTCGAGATAAAGTAGTTTTAATGTTGCAAAGAAGTAATATTAATAACTAATGGTGCAGATTCTTAGAGCGAGTATACTAATCTCGAAAGATCTCTTATGTTTGTCCTAATGGATGCCTCAAGAAATAAAAATTAATGGTCTCGTACAGATTTTGAGCACTGTTAATCGTCTCCATACTTTTTTTTCAACATGAATATGTTTTAATCATCTAAGCATCATTTTTACGGGAAAGCGTGTCAGAAAATTTGTTGTTAGCTATTCATTGCATTCATCAAAAGTAATATCCTGTGGGCAGGAGAAGGGGGTCAAATTCATCTGAGACCTACATATTAGTTAAATCTTCGTTTGAATATGAAAAAAAAATATAGTCTTTATCGGAAATTTAAGTATTATTCAAAGCATTAGCTTCTTTTGTCATGAATTGGGTGACTATTTCGTCAACACAGCAGCTTTACAAAAATGCCTTATATTTTGACAAAATGACACATTTTTTAAGTACATATATATGCTCATTGGTCGTTAGAGAAAAATATGATTTTACAAAAAGGTTTTGTGCACTGTGTGTGAGTGCATACAAATTATTTATATCTTTACTACAAAGATGCCAATGCAAAGGATGTAAATTCTAAACGAAGAATTTTCCATATTTTTATGTGCTTTTTTCCAAAGAGTTGCTTGATACCCTTAAAACTGAAGAAGATATGTGCACACATGCAATACTCATTATTTTGCTAAAATTTGTTTTACATTTATCACTGGTCTAAATTAAAAATGATATTTCTCAACATTTTTGTAATACTATTTTGAATCTCAAACGTTATTATTACAAGTCGATCTACAATAAATAATAGGGCGCTATGCACTTGAGCCCATCTACTGAAAAGATACGCGGTGGTGCATAAATCGGAATACGGCAGTAACAGACGCGGAAAGTTATTTAAATCACATTTCTAGTAATACGTCAGATATTTTTGGTTTACCAAACAATGATGGAGTTTCATTTTTCTATCATATGCCTGATCACAGATATTTAATATATAAATTTACAATTATTTTTTTTTCTAAACGTTATTTTAATTGTTTGCTAAAAAACAGTATAAACTCGGGCCGGCAAGTCATACAGATTTATTAACTTTCCAAAATGTTGACATTTTTTGCTTTTATAATGAAAATAAAACATTAGGCTTGACTATTTGTTATTGAGTACCTTAAAAGTATTATAAAAATTAATACAGAACTTATTTAAGTATTACAATATATATGTAATGTCAAAAACTTGACTTTTTCTTTTACATCTCATTACTTTCTAAATCTTCCATTTCGTTTTGTGAAATTTTTAATGCACTCAGATATTTTTATAAAAATTTTTATTTAAATACTGAATAATTTTTAGTAAATTATAACTTTTTGATGTATCAATAAACTTGAATAATTTTAACTGATCTCATCACTTTTCAAACGTTCAATTATTTTGTGAAAAAATTTTTATTTAATTAAATATTTAAATTAAGATATTTATTCTAGTCATAAATAATTTCATGTTTATAAAAACTCTTTGACGTGGCAACAAAATTGACTTTGTTTTGTTGATCTTATTACTTTTTGAATATTTTATTTCGCCAAATATTTTTAAATAAGTATTATTAGAAACATATTAACTGAAACACTTGGAGATATTATAGTCTTTGCTTTGAAAATAACTTTTTTTTTACTGTATAACGTTATTGTGACAAAATCAAAAAACGTAACAAAAAAATACAACGGCAATCCTTTGTAATTAATAAATAATAAACCATTATTTATGGTAAATAATAAAAACTTGTTTTCGTAGTTTAATAAAATTTAGATGGTTATATTTTATTCACTTTGTGATTTTGTGTCTATTCCTATGACTTCATTTTTTATTTTGTTAACTTGTGCATGTGCTTTTTGACGCCCGCCCTCCGACCTGCAAGGCCTCGCCCTTAAGTCAACACACACATGCACGGCATCCAGCAGCAAGCATAATCGAGCAACGAGCTGTCAGCTCGTAAGCTCATACTGGTTGCGCACACATCCTTAATACCTATACATATCAGCGTATGCAGGTATTATTAATTAAAAACGTACTTTCGACTAGGGGAGGGAGAAAAGTACTATACGACACTCGGCTGGACAGTTTGAGTCGATGGCATGCAACTTATAACGGCCCCGGCTTCGCCTCGGCCGTCATAACCTTGCAGCCATAAACTCCAACTTTCCAGCCTAGTGCCGTAGTCTACTATATGAATCTTGTTAGTTAATTAATAGGTTAGTTGTTCATACGTGGCCAATGTTAAATAAAAGTTGTATAAAAATTGTATTATGAAGTGATTTAATACAATTCTCAGAAGAAATGTAAATTGCTAGAATTCGCAAAAAATAAAATAAATTTTATAAATTTATATTTTTATTTGTTGACAAATTGTCAACATTGCAGAGAAATATTGTATGCCTTCAGCGATGTTATTCCGTTTTATTACACCTTGCTCTTTCAATTCTTTTGGAACATTACATGGCTCTAGATACATGGTTATGGTATCTGGAACAACGACTGGATATTCGAAGACATCTTTATTCAACAAACAAATGTTGTGCAGTACACAACAACTTAGTATGATGTATCGCACTAAATCTGTTCTTCTCGAGCATAATTTGTCAAGTAAACATCTCCATCGAATTTTTAACAGACCAATGCATCTTTTCACCATGATTCTTGCTGCTGATAATTTATTATTAAACATTATTTATCCATCACACATATGTCCATCATCAGGATAAGGTACCATTACACAATTATGGAGAGTGTAAGCAGAATTACCTAATAAATGACTATCTTGGAAAAAGTGATTTTCGTTACACATATCCTGCACGCCTGAATATTTGAAAACCCGCATGTCATGAACTGATCCGGGTAGGCCAGTATAGCAATGCAGTAAATGTAATTTTTTGTTACATATTACCTACAATTCAAAAAAATTAATGAGCAATCTAAATTGTGGATTATACAGAACTACGTCCATAATTCATAAATTTGTCACTGATAAAACCAGCATCAGTATTGCGTGCAATTTTTAACTGTTAATAACACAACTATTACAAGTATCTATCAGTTTACTTGGAGTTGAATCACATGCACTCCTTTTCGATTGAACTTTGTGAATCTTTTTTAGGAGCGGAGATTGTTATTTGGGCTCCATCTACTGAACCTATTACGCGTGGAAATTTATAAATCCAACATTATTGAAAAACTCCAAAGCTTCCTCTTCGCTGGGCCAGCGAATGAAAAAATTGCGAAAGAGACAAAGACCTTTAATTACTCGTATCACTGCTCGCCATGCTGTTGCTTTGCCTACATCAAATTTATTTGTAACTGACCTACAAAAACTCTATTTCATTACACTTAGGAAGTAGATGTCAAAATAGGAATAATTAATTACTTAAGGATTCATTGTGCTACCTGGAAGACTCAGGAGTTCCCAAGTAGTACAAAGGTATAAATAGCTGTTTATCTGGACTTACAGGTGTCCTACCGACTCCCTCTCCTTCTGAATATGGTCTGAGCAACATCAATAAGTATTCGAAGGTTGTTCTACTCATCCTGTAATTGAAAGTATTTTAATATTGCTTGCAAAATTCTCTCACTTGTTATCAAATAACTAAATGAGAGTATCATATTGAATGAGTAGTTATGGTATTCACTTAACCGATTATTTTCTTTAAACTCTTTAGCACTGTAGTAATTTATAACAGTTTTAATAAAATTTGCAACTCGTACTCTTCTTCTATCAGGTACTCTCTGTTCACATATTTCTGTCGAACTTCTTCATCATTGAAAATTTCATCATCAGAATCACTTGAGCTGCTTGACGAATCAAATATTAGCGTTCTTAAAAGCTCAATTTTCACTTGATTCATTATTATTTGTATTTGGAGAGTAACTACAACATTTCATAAGATTGACCAAATTCAGTAAGGCTTCCTTAGATTACAAAGTAATTGAAAAGTGACAGTTAAGAGCACCTAACCCACGAGCACCACTTCACGACATTAAAGTTGTTCATAGAAAGCAACGGGTTTGGAAAAAAGCGCAGTTTGTTTTGACATTTCGGACCTCAGCTCCAGTGGTCACTTTACCTGACATGACGATCTGTGACAACAGCGTTGCCATTTACACGACAAACTTGACTTTCGGAACGCACCCAGTATTTACCAGTGACTCCGTCACTTAACGCATGAAGAAACTGACTGGTTTTCGTCGACAGACGATTTCGTTTTAAACGAATACCCCATCAGACACTTAATATCATAACTTAGTCTTATAAAGCTGTAAAATAAAAATCTAGAAATAATCAAGTTTTCTTTATCGTATTTGACTCTATACTACTCGTTGTACTAATCTTTTCAGTATTTGTTCATGAAAGAAATCCAACTGAGTAATTACTACTTTTGACTAGTGCTGCGAATGTAAACCTTATATTTAAACGATCTGTATAATACCCTAACGTTTGTGTGTACTTAATTTAATAGCTGCATCTTTCACTTACGATGACCTGTAAGAAGAAAAAATCAGGCAGTTCTATTCACTTACTATGCTTACGTGGTTTTTCGTTTGTTTCTTTAAATTCCAAATTTACTCTTGATAGATTATTTGAAAGAGTAAAATTTTGCAACAGTACTTTTTTTCAACAACCTTTTATAATAAATGTATTTAATTATCCAAATTTGAAAAGTTATTATTAATGTAGCATACTTAAATCATCCGTAATTGTTTAACTGTAATTTATATCCTAAGAAAATGAAACCATTTCCCAAATAAATTTATGTTTATTATTAACGAAATTTCAACATTATTAGTTCTCGAAACTTCTTTCAAAGGTTGTTGCATGAAATATGCTGTAGCCAGGAGAAATTTAGAAACGTTGCTTATTTGAATGAAGGGATTGCGAATGAAGGAAATATTAGCATGACAAGCAGAAAATCTCCTATCGGTTTGGTATTCACTTTTGTTTTGTCTCACTTAAAATTTTGAGGTTAAAACAAAATTAATGTACTTTTTTCTAGTTCCTTAAAAGTAAGGAAAATGGAGATTGCCCTCAGATAGGTAATTAGCGTAGCAGCAGTGTGTTCAACTGACTGTAAATATCCAATGCCAATATGTCTATAGATGTACGTAATTGTATGCGTCAGGTACTTCTTGTCTACGCGCTCTCTATCTCTCCCTACTTCTTATGGTAATACAAGAAAAAATACGTTAGATTTGTTCGAGGCTTCAGCTTGGAAGTCCTTAAAGGCCTTAATTTAGATGTGGGTGATTCCGCCATAAGTGGCTCTGTTCTCGTTATTTTTATCTTGTTTTTCATCAAATCATTGTTATTGTCGATCTATTTGTATTCTTTACTTTATTTAAGTAAGCTAACTATCAAATTAAGCACATTGAACGTAAAGGAGAGTAAGTGTGCTAGGCCACACCACGGTGGTCACAGGGATCATCCGTGGGCGCTACTCTTTCCCTCGACGGAGGCCACAATTTGTCTGTTAGTTCGAAAGTTATTGTTAATAGTTGCTATGACAACTCTTGCTTTATTTAAATAGATCCTCAGGCGATTCTGGGTCATTCTTCCTTTGAAAGTCAAATGTGAAACGCTGTTAATTAATAAAAATCAGTACTTAAAACCTTTTAAAGCTCTCTCTTGTTTCAATTTTAGCGAGATTGATCTGTAACAGGCTCAAATTGTGTCCAGAGCTCGTACGACGTTTTGAAGCTAAAATTAATTATGCTTGCAGTGCCAAGACATGTTGAATGTTATGATTTCTCGATTACTTACAGATGTAACCGATTTCTTGTCCCTTTCACGAAGAAAATTGCAAAAATCACCTCAAAATGTCAGTTCCAACCCCTGTCCAAAACTCAACTTTTCAAAAAAAAAGACTCTTGCATACCAAAATAAAGCTTTTTTCCGGACTCTTTGCACCTACATTATAAATTGTAGGTATCATAGATTATATTTATACTGAAATTACCCATGCTTTTAGCAAGTAAGTAAGAACGTATAATGCATTATTTTTGTCCCTCGATTTACATGAATATTTGGATCAGCATATATAAATAGCTTTGAAAAATACTTAATTTAGTTCTGCAACGCCCCCTCATGCTCATTTTTCGAATTACATACTGGCACTAAAAAATTGGACTGGACAATATCGCTGAAAATTAAAATCGCCGGGACTGGCGAGGGATTCATTTCTCGTTTTTCGTGTGTAGAAATACTTTGGCCAGTTCCGACCCTCCCCTAAAGCAGCCACTAGGTTTACTTGAACAGGTACATAAACTGTACTTTCTTATACTATTTGGCGATGACAGATACTGTACAAGCGAAAAAGTCAGTATGTCTCGTTCGCGGATAATCCCAGAGCTTTAAAGCTCGAAATGTCAGTTCCAACCCTGTCAGTTTCGACCCCCTGAAATTGATAATCAATTGTAATTAAGTTTTGAGTAGCAGAGTACCCAAAGCCACTAAAATCGAAGCTGACTATATTTGTTGAGTAAATAAGTCTTTTTTACCAAATATCTTAGCAAACTGTACTTTCAAGTCAATTAACTATAATTTAGTATAGGAAAAAATTAATAGTTGATGAAAAATAATGTGTTTAAGTGTTTAAATACTAATTATATTAATATCAAATATTAAATATTACTAGAATCAATGATAAAAAACAATTTTTTTATAAGTTATTGTAAAGAAAAAACTTATATTCGTGGTAGTATAAACAAAATGTTGTGTATGTAGTTACAGTCTTTATATTTTAATTTGAAACTTTGAAATATTGAGTTTTCATTGTAAAAAAGCTAATAAACCATTCAAAAGTTATTTTATTAGTATTAACATGATAAATTGTATCCATACAAGTTCCTTTCGAGACTTTTACAGTTAAAAAACGAATTATAGATATTTTTTACAAATAGGTCAGTTCCGACCCCCACCTAAAATCATAAAAGCTGTAAAAGTTTTGACACTAATAGTTTGTAGCGAATTCATCGTAGACAATTTTGTTTTTTATGTACTGATAAGCAATAATCAGCCATAAAATATTTATAAAGTTCAACTCGAAAAACCAAAAATTTTAAACTGAATCTGAGACAGTTACGGCGGAATTACCCATATAAATTTCAATGTGAAACTACAATATCGAAGTAAAATTTCTGCAGGTGCGCCGTATATTGTATTACTATATTAAGCTCATGTGGGGATAAGCCTTCTTAAATATTGTATAGAAATTTAATTGGGAATTTAGATACTCATCACTATCAGATTTTTCAACACTCTTGTAAGTAGCATGATCTATGTAAATGGGTAAATAAAACTAAAAAATTTATTAAATTATCAGCGTAGCTGAATCATTTGGTAACATTAACGTTTTTCTCAGCTGCGGTTGTAGAGAACAAGGGCAGTTAGGACTTTTTTTCACTTGTTTTTAGGCCTTGACCACTGTGAGATGGCGTTTCATCCAAAAATTTCACCCACGTTCAATAAAAAAAATTGCTGTGCATCTCATTTCTGACCATCGTACACTTGCATTAGATGAAAACAGAATGATACACGTGATGGGAAAAGGTCACTATGGCAAGGTAGGAGTTGGTAAAGCCAGCAAAGTAAAAGAACTCACTGTTGTAGCAGATTTACTTATGTGCACAGACATCATTATGAGTCCAGAACAACCTTTTGCGATTTCCAGCAGTAACAGTAAGTGTTTTTATGTTTTTGAAGATGCTTCTGAAGGTATAAACACTTCAGATAAAAGAGTTGAGAAGAAGGAGGAAGTGAACGAATCTGAAAAGGAAGAGAGCAAAGAGAAAGAGGTAGAGGGCAAGAGAGAGAACAATAGCAAGCACTAAACGCCACGTTATATTTACGATCGCGTAAAAAACGTATGTATACAAAAACGTACCACTACCACAAAAAAATTAATAAAAAAACGTCCTTCTCTATCCTCACAGTCTACAATCCACAGTTCAAGAGCAAGACTTTTTTACAGTTTGTCGATAAATTATGGAGGCTTGGTTCAGCATTTTCCGGAACAGCATTCGAGACCACTCGCTCCCCTGCGGAGAGGTACACCTTCGGACTGTCAGGTGTGCATGGTTGGCACTGTTGGGGCAGGTGATGGTCAGCGCGAGAGAGATTTTATAACGTAAGTACAATAGGTATATATTGGCACTGTGGGTAAAAGTCGTAATGATCAAGCGCTGCCCCTAGAGTCAGGGCGACCCGAGTTGCGCTCCTGCAGTGTAATGGAGTTGGGCTCACGAGGGATTGGTGTACACAATAAATAAGCATGGTAAGTGCGCGTAGGCGTTGCAGAGGTCGACGGCCGGGGTTAACGTGTTTCTCCGGCTGGAAGAGTTAGTACGGGCTATTGTGTCGAGATAAGAATGTGCAATGATGGCTTCAAATGCGAGGTATGAGGACGCTGTTCGTCGACCCGAATCAGTTGCAATAATAGGTGGAGTGGGTTTTCTAGCTTTTAAACTGTGGCAGCGTCGTTGAATCATATTCGTGGAAAATGTCGTGTAAGTAGGTCTTATCGGTATAATTACAATGCAAAATAACACCAAATACAACTTGAAATATATTTGTAAATCTTACTACTTCTGTCCAACACATTGGGTGGATGATGTAATGAATGAAATAGTTATATTTTGAAAACTTTTGTTTATTTTACGTTAAAGATTTATGCACTTCAATATGTTACTTAATTTTTTTTTTTTAATTTCTTTTATAATAATATACTTGTTGAAGAAAGTTTTAATATTATTTCCTTTAATTTGCATTCATTATGAAGATATTATTCAATAATTAATGTATTATAAAGTGTGCAGCCTTATGGAGCAAAATTTCAAAAATCGGTTTTTTCTTTTTTCTAATATTCATACGTTTGTCTCCTACAGCATTTCAATGCCTAAGACCTTGTATACCTGTGCATGTACATGAATATCGTATCACACGTGTATGGCTATGTAAAAAATTACTTACCTCGCAATCTCTTCATCTCTTAATCCAAATAACTTTTTCACAGAGATCCCAGAGTATCAAGTTCTAGTGATTGCATACACACAAGCCACTTTGTACTCTTTGTTGCATTTTTCAGTAAATATCTAAGCCCAGGCGACAGTTAAAAAATTCTAAAAATTTGGGGGCACCCTATAGGGTCGTATACAATAACTTATGGAATTTTTTCGTGCCGAAAAAAGTGACATTAATACTAAATGTTGTTATGGCTAAGTTAACTATATAAGTCAAATACCTTAACGAGGTATCAGTTGATGGTGCTTTCTTTCTCCAATTTTAAGCAGATAGGGGTATTAGTATAAGGGCAGTACGCTCCATAACACAAGATTTAATCGAAATACAATATTCTCAATAAAAAGATGTACAGCCGGCCACTACCACCTAGCAGCCTTTTATTTCAGGGTCAACATTGCAGATGAGACTTTATGCAATGAATGAGGAGAGTGTAATAATCTTGACTATGTTATATGACAATGCCCGCTCTACATTGACCAAAAACTAATATGGATAAAAAATGTTTGTAGATCTAAAGTTCAATTATCATCAAACATTGACAATATCTTGTATTATTCGAACTCTACGTTTTGTTTTTGGGTGAGGTTGTTAGATATAATTAGTTGATCAGTGTAAAAGTTTATATGTATGTTTTGTTACAACTTTTAAATAAAATTAATAGCAGATGTAAGACTCAAACGTGCCTAGTAGTTCTTAAATAATAAAAAAGGTGGCATGCTGGGAGCCCGAGTGTCTGTGTCGATTAAAGCCAGTTGCATAATTTACTATAAAGTTGTTAACTGTATTGTTACCATTATTTAAAAAAAATATTTTATGCTTAATTCAGTGCCTCAAGCAAGGTAAAAACATTGAATTAGAATTCAATTATTTTTTTATCCAGTTAAACAATATATATATATGTCTATCATGATACAATATAAAATAGAGTATAGTATTTTGTATTTAATGTTACCTGTAAAAATAACATTGACGGTATTCTTATCACTAAATATTAAAGTAGCTTATCATAGAGATTCAATGATTTTCTTAAAATGCAGAGAAAATAGTAAAACTTTTGCCAATAACTATTTAGCGTATCGAGAAACCGAGTGAATTTTTTCAATATTTTTCTACCACAAATTTTTTTTAATAATGAATAACAGTCTATAAATTCATTGCTGTCATTTAAAAACATGTAGGAAATTGAATTTCATCACTAAAAAAATTTGTTTTACTACAAAAAGCAACCCATCTTCAATTGATGCTCACTCTCGGGTTAAGTTTATTAATAGAAATAAGGCACAATAGGGGTGAAATCGTTATTATGGATGAAAAAATTTTTAAACGAACTTTCTTCAAAAAAGCTTGTTTGAATATAGAATATAACAATCAATGATTATTTGACGGTGCTCATAAGAAAAATGAAAAAGACTTCTCTATTATTTGCAATCATAGTTCTAAAGATTACGAACTTTGTTGTGCCAGAGGCACCTGCTATTGCCGTATAATATAAGTCCTTAAAAGGCTGTCTGGAGCAGCGAAATGTTGGCCAAAAATTTTTTTATCAACAAAAAGATTACAGTTATGCTGTGTCTTATTTTTGTTAATACTAAAAAAAAAAAATTTTCCTATCTCGGGCATTTTTGAGAGGCTGGTGTGCCATCGGTAGAAAAAGTAGAATTCGACATCATTTCATGACTACATTACACAAAATAACCCCGGAAACAATGGCACTTATCTAACGAAAACAACTATTGTGATTTGAAATGCTTGCAAAATTCACAGTTCCCTGAGACTTTTAATACTTGTTCTTGACTTTAAATAATTGTTCTTTATTTCCTTACCATAGGCACAAAATGCAACTACCGCTTTGCACCGTCGGGGCTACATTTTGCGACCTTTTAATCATTTAACGCCCGCAGGTGCAAAATTGCACTTTGCACCCTGAATTGTTTTCGTCCAACTCCACGAGTTGGGATTGTTTTCGTCCGAACGTAACGAAGTGGGATCATTTTCGTCCGAACGTAACGAAGTGGGATTATTTTCGTCCGAACACGACGAGGTGAGATTTTTTTCGTCCGAACGCCACGAGTTGGGATTGTTTTCGTCCGAACGCAACGAGCTGGAATTTTTTTCGTCCGAACGCCACGAGTTGGGATTGTTTTCGTCCAAACGCGACGAGTTGGGATTATTTTCGTCCGAACACGACGAGGTGAGATTTTTTTCGTCCGAACGCCACCAGTTGGGATTGTTTTCGTCCGAACGCAACGAGTTGGAATTTTTTTCGTCCGAACGCCACGAGTTGGGATTGTTTTCGTCCAAACGCGACAAGTTAGGATCATTTTTGTCCGAACGTAACGAAGTGGGATTATTTTCGTCCGAACACGACGAGGTGAGATTTTTTTCGTCCAAACGCGACGAGGTGAGATTTTTTTCGTCTGAACACGACGAGGTGAGATTTTTTTTGTCTGAACGCAACGAGTTGGGATTATTTTCGTCCGAACACGACGAGGTAAGATTTTTTTCGTCTGAACACGACAAGTTAGGATCATTTTTGTCCGAACGTAACGAAGTGGGATTATTTTCGTCCGAACACAACGAGGTGAGATTTTTTTCGTCCGAACGCAACGAGGTGGGATCATTTTCGTCCGAACCTAACGAAGTGGGATTTTTTTCGTCCGAACGCCACGAGTTGGGATTGTTTTCGTCCAAACGCGACGAGTTGGGATTATTTTCGTCCGAACACGACGAGGTGAGATTTTTTTCGTCCGAACGCCACCAGTTGGGATTGTTTTCGTCCGAACGCAACGAGTTGGAATTTTTTTCGTCCGAACGCCACGAGTTGGGATTGTTTTCGTCCAAACGCGACGAGTTGGGATTATTTTCGTCCGAACACGACGAGGTGAGATTTTTTTCGTCCGAACGCCACGAGTTGGGATTGTTTTCGTCCGAACGCAACGAGTTGGAATTTTTTTCGTCCGAACACGACGAGGTGAGATTGTTTTCGTCCAAACGCGACAAGTTAGGATCATTTTTGTCCGAACGTAACGAAGTGGGATTATTTTCGTCCGAACACGACGAGGTGAGATTTTTTTCGTCCAAACGCGACGAGGTGAGATTTTTTTCGTCTGAACACGACGAGGTGAGATTTTTTTTGTCTGAACGCAACGAGTTGGGATTATTTTCGTCCGAACACGACGAGGTAAGATTTTTTTCGTCTGAACACGACGAGGTGAGATTTTTTTTATCTGAACGCGACGAGTTGGGATTATTTTCGTCCGAACACAACGAGGTGAGATTTTTTTCGTCCGAACGCAACGAGGTGGGATCATTTTCGTCCGAACCTAACGAAGTGGGATTATTTTCGTCCGAACGCCACGAGTTGGGATTGTTTTCGTCCGAACGCCACGAGTTGGGATTGTTTTCGTCCAAACGCGACGAGTTGGGATTATTTTCGTCCGAACACAACGATAAAGATTTTTTTCGTCTGAACACGACGAGGTGAGATTTTTTTCGTCTGAACGCAACGAGTTGGGATTATTTTCGTCCGAACACGACGAGGTGAGATTGTTTTCGTCCAAACGCGACAAGTTAGGATCATTTTTGTCCGAACGTAACGAAGTGGGATTATTTTCGTCCGAACACGACGAGGTGAATAAACAAAGAAAAAATTAATATCAAAGAAAAATCATCAAGACCCAGTATCGGGACACCAGTGTCCAGGACCAACTTAAACGGAAAGGAGGTTAGGGTAGACCTAATTTTAAAATGCTTTCTTACATCTCTCAACTACTCAATGATTATAATCTTTTTCACTATATGGTATAGTTTCTGGTCATAATTCAACTTTATTTTAGTTTTCAACAGTAACATTAACATGTTATATTCAGTAATAATCAATAATTTTAAGTGTTTTTTACGGTCCAAGTACCAGGTATAGGAAAAATCTTATGTTATCAAATGGAAGCTATTCTTGGTAACATTTTGTAAGGTATGTTTCGCATTTAAAACAAATATTTTTTACTTAAAAACGAAAGAGTTATAAAGATAAATTTTTTCATCAGGCATTATTATGCATTGATGGATTATGAATAAATTTTTTTTTCTTGTTTGAAAACGTCTTCTATTCGAAAATGTTAATTATATTGGACTGTCCAACTACTTGTGCTATTTTTGTTTTCTGTCCAACTACTGGGTACTTTACCTTAAAAGTCAAGCAAAAAAAAAAAGTAAATGTTATCAAAGCATATTAAAATTTCTTGTTGTATTTTACAAAAAAAATTATGAACATCACATAGGATGAAACACAAAATGCAAACTATTCACATCAGTAAAATAATACAATTTTATTCGGTTTCCTTGCGTTGTCTCCTCGCTGGGTATGAATATGGCGGAGCTGCAAAAGAAATCGATTCCTTGAAAAATTGTGAAAAAATAAAATGAAAAAATGAATTTCATAAATAGGAGAAAGTGGAGCTATTTCGCATACTTAATATAATCTTTTTTTTTTATTTATAGTTTGTCTATTTTTTAACTTCTTAAAAGAATTTTCTCGAGAATTTTACCGTCTTTGCCGTAAAAAAAAAAATTAGCACAGCAAAAAATAGTTCTAACCAAATTGTTCTTGATTTGAATTTATCCCATCAATAAATAAATGAATTTTTTGAAAAATGCTTTTTTCAATATAACATACTTTTAGATCACCGTTTGGTTAAAACCTTGAAAATTCGTATATAATAAATTTTAATACATTTGGTAATTTGGAAAAGCCCGATTTTTGATTCCGTTCACGAGGGTTCTAAAATACTTAACATTGCCATTCCAAATTATTAGTTAATACTAAATTTCTAATTAATTATTATTTTAATGAACAATGTAATTTAATCAAAATGTAATTGATACTTGAAAAGTACAAAAATTATCTTGTCTTATCTTGTCTTGTTATTTATTTGACGTTTGGGTACTTAATTGGACTCCGTTACGGCACTTCTCATGTTTGTTTTATTGAGTATTTAATTTTTGTACCGTTTTTATAACTGACTGCGACGGCACGTTATTACCACTAAAGAGCCAGAAGCTATCACAGTGATAATGGAACATGTGGAGAAAAAAAACCCACAGAGATGCCTCAAAAAAAGAAAGAAAAAAAATTATCAATTACATTTAATTGTTGTTTGTAATGACTTTTACATAATAATAAAATTAACTGTACACTACCAATGATTCAACGTAAAGTTTAACACCAAACATCGTTTAAATAAAAATTATGTTTAATTTTAATGAATATTGTTTTAAAAGCCATTTTAAACTTAATATGTGATTGAAAAAACTTAAAATAAACAATTGAAAAAAGTGAAAAATATCCTTTTTTTGTCCCCCTTAAAGTGTCTTGGACGATTAGTACCGTAGCTAGGGTAGGGCGCAATAAGGGCCCCTAAAAAATCAAAGCTTTCTAACGGTAAATTTTTAAATAAATATAGTTATTTCGATAAAACCAAAGTACAAGATCAAAAAATTGCCAGAAAAGTACCGTGAAATTATAATTGTGAAAATTGGGAGATGTTGCGAGGCAAGCCAGATTAATATTTGATACTTTTCATTCATTCACTTTTTCACTTTTGAGTAGGTGTTAAACTGGTGAACTCAAAAGTCTGATGCAAATTAGCCCCACTATTCCCTTGTCGATACACAGTCGCACTTACGTTTCTGAGTAGTGGTGCTCTGCGTATTATTGTGTCCTGGAAAACAGGAAGGGTCGCATCTGTATTGATAGAGGAAGCACATGGAACAGTCGACCGATGGTTGCTGGTTTATCATATGTTGAATCAAAATCACGTCAAATTATCATCAGGATCACACGAGGATAGTTCATTCGCGAAAACTACATACCGGTTGTGGATATTTTGGGAAACACGGCCACGGGTACATGCAGCCTCCAACTGGTCCAGCACCAAAACCAATGGTTATTTGAGGCATGGCTTGCCATGGATTGTACGGGTAATTATTGTTGCTGTTGCAATTGCATCCAGTATTAGCTGTGTGGTAAGACAAGATCAAAAGAACATAATTATGAACCAAGAACACTTATTAAGTCCAAGTGATAGATTTGTGCAAAACTTTTGAAACATATGTCCCTTACATCAAAACATGGGATGATCCAGAATACTTAGCATTTTTATTCTAAACTTGTAGCCAACAATCGAAATTCAAATTAATTTCTAGCGCTTGTACTTTGACCTCTTAAAACGATACCTATAATGTTTAAACCAGATATACAGAAAACCTGAAGTGAAGCTTAAAAACCAATCAATTCACGCGCGTACTTACGAACCTCTAAATTTGAGTCTCGCTAATTAAAGTGTTTAAGCTACTTGATGGTGTTTTAGTTTATTCTTTTACCTTTCATTTGATTTCATGCACTTGTATACTTTCATATTAGTGTTCTTTTTCATACACTGCTAACCAGTTATCCCATAAAATCTTAATCCGTAAGAGCATCCTACCCTCCTCATTATGTTGCAACCATGTACGATAATGTGTCTTCAGTTGATAAAATAAAATTCGAGTGCTACTTCTAAACTGCACATTTCGATATGTATCCTTACGAATTTTGTTATTTAAAACTGAATAATTTATGAACAAAACCATTTGATCACGAATATCTTCTTTGATATCTAGGATGTCACTTCAGCTGTCGATCATTTAAATCTGGTGAAAGACAAATAGATATTTGCATGTGATCAAGGTAAAAGCGCCAAAAATTCTTTCGATACACATTTATGTGTTTCAACTGTTCGTCACAAAGTGTTAAAGTTCAGGACCGTATAGCAAAATGATATATCGAAATTCATGACCCGGACCTTACAAGTCCTAAACAACGAAGCAACTTGAAATCCAGATCATTAACATCTTCGGATTTTGAAAAACAAAAACATCACCGATAATGAAAAACTCACACAAAAGCTGCAACAAAAGCATGCAAAGCACTCACGACACGGGCAGTCCTGGTCCCGCGATCCATAGTGGTTATTGATCTCGTTATGAATGTCAATCCTGGGTATACTGTAGTTCTGCCCACCGGGCAGTCCAGCGATTGGACCATGCCCTTCAACAGTAGTGGTACCCCCAGTGCCTCCTTCTCTTTCTCCTCCTCCTCCCCCTCTGGACGTCGGTCCCTGGAAGGTCGTCGACGCTTTGTCCGTACAGTTGGTCACGTTCGGCAGGATGTTGTGGATGTGGATGTTCGTGGTGATGTTGGGCACCACAGCGCCGCTTCCGCCCGTCTTGCACTCCTCGCCGTTGCAGTCGTAGATCGTCTCCACGACTTCCCGATAGGTAAGCCTCGTCCGACAGCGCTTGTAACAGTCCTGGATGCAGGCGCTCGTCGTACAGTTCGTCTCGAAACACTCGTTCAGACAGTTGCGCTTCAGGCCTCCTCCTGAACAATCATCAAGACGTCTTTTTCACACCGAGTGATCCGATTCGACGATACTCGCGAGTCAACTTTGCAAACTTTGAAAAAAGCATAAAAGCAACCCAACGTCCTACCTAGCCCATCGGTGTGCTGTCTCTTCTCGCGTTTCAGGCACTTGATGTACGTCCTGTAGTCCTCGTGCTGGCACTCGATCAGCAGCTTGTGTTCCCTGTCCGTCTCCCCCTGCATGTCGTGAACCTCGTTGTTGGCTTGGTGCTTGTGGCGCCTGTGGGCAACGTTGGCCTCCAGGACGCAGACGATCCCCAAGAGCACCCCGACCGCGAGATAAGCCCTCGAAAGTTTCATGGCTGGCGTTTGGGTCGCACTCCCGCGCCGACATGCCCGGGGCCCGCATTTATACGTCTCCCAGGACGGGAGGTAAACGACCCGAGGTGGCCGATTTTTATTTTCGCCCCGTGCAGCCAGATAAGCCGATTTCCCGTGTGCTCGCGCGCTGTTTGTTCAGCGTTTGTCTCCGCCTCCCCTCCGAAGGGGGTTGGCAAATTTGCACTGCTTATCATCCGCCGTGATGCGGAGGAGCTAGACGGGCCAGCTGACGTGCAGGCGCCTCCTGCCTTTGGATTGTACAACGCGGCTCTTTTTTCCCTCCCGTTCATATATAGGTACGCCCGAGTGATGTGTTTACGTATGCGCGCGTTGACAGAATACCTTATTATATATACTCACTTGGTTGTGTGCCTTTTGACTATCCTCCGCGGAGAGTCTCGCCGCGAATTTTGCGCGTTTATGCACATTCATGTGTGTGTGTAATACATCATTCGTGCTTGCGTTGCGTAATGTGAGTTCTCTGCGCGTTGCGTTATTAGCTAATTTTCGTTTGTGATGATTTATACACAAAAATTCGAAGTTCGAAAAATTATTTTTTATTTTAATCATCGGAAGCAGTAATTGTATGTGCATTAATTTGATGTTGGATTGTTGAAAATTTTATGGTCACATGGAAAAAGAAAAATTAATAACTTTCTAAAATTATAAACAGGAGCTTTTGGTTTGAAAAACAAACGTATCCTTACTTATAAACTGAGCAGAAGATTCGATTCCAGTTAAAAGCACTGAGCGGAAAAAAAGCACGCAAGTAAAATTGCAAAATTACCAGTCATGACTCTCAGTAGGTACGCCATCTTGGACACGTTAATTTATGCTCCATGGTTTTTTTCCATTTTTTTTTTCCTAATCACAGAAGCTGCATACGTTTCAGTACAAACACGTGGAGTACCTTTACGGTTTGTCTTGAGAAAATATGAAGGAGGAAATGCCAAGACTGGAGGCAGTATTCACTGCATATGTTTATAATTACGTTTTACAAGATAAGCTTCGGCAAGTATGCATTTCATTTTTGCGTTCCGCAAGAACTAAAACAACTCGTAGAGCGAAACGAACTGATGTCACCGGTAATTTTTGTTAATTATACAAGGTTGTGGTTGAATATTAATTAGAGTAGGAGGGCGTGTTTGTTTGTTTGTTACGGAAATAATAAATCTCAATTATTTACCAAATGACATTTTTAGGTCTACGTACGGATGTAATTTATGAAAATGTGTAAAATTTTGCACCTTTAGGGATTTTGTGCCAAAAGTTGTTTTCTCATAGAAATTTTGCTGGAGGGAGCATGCAATGCTTCGACTGCAAGACTAACAAAGAAAGAGAGGGCCCGTAAAGCAGGACATGCTTTCTCTCTCTTACACTCCGATGATTGGCTACATACTCTGCTGTCGTTTAACTAGTGGATGAACGTGTCAAAATGACACAAAAATTTGGTCTATCTCCATTGAGATAGTAAAGCCTAATATCTTCATTTTGTTACTATTATTTTAAAAAGCAATGAAAATGCGTGAAATATTTCTACGCTTCATACATCAACATATAAGGAAAGCTCACACTTTAAAAGATATTTGTTAATAATAATGCTTAAGTTTTTCCAAATGTAAGTTTTGTAATGTAAGTTGTGTTGTTGGGTATATTTCCGTATTAATTTTAAAAACCTATCAAGGATTTTTTTATAAAATAGATAACTAACTGTAAATTGTACAGGTTGGAAATGACTGAGGGGTGCTGAAATGACATAGGTACAATACATGTACATGTAATTTCTCCGATGGTTACGAGTATCTATATTGACTTCAACGTGAGTTAATATTTGACATCTTCGAGTTCCGGGTACATGAAACTTGGTGAAATATTTGATATTGCTAATAGTAATTACTATAACTATAATGTTTGTTTTCAAACAAAAGTGTAGATTACTCTAAGATATACACAAAATATTATTTTTTTTTTAAAAATCTGAATGTCTGATAGAAAATCCGAGAATAAACTCAATTTAAAGGCAGAAAATATTTTATTTTGTTATTGATAAAACAGATTAGAATAGTAAGTAAAACCATGCAACGATAAGTGAAAGTAAATGATAAAAAGTGCCTGTTATTTGTCCATGAACAACAGCAACGCCCACTAATAAAAATAATGATTTGTATTTTTCTCATGACTGATTATGATTGACCTAAAGAAGATACTCAAAGTACACGGATAACATCATGCACCTCAAGTAGTCCGAAAATTCAAATTCCATCGACAGTATGACCCGATTCTTTTGTACAGTTACCGATGATGGTGGCGATGATTCAGACGTTGGTAATATTCAGGTCGGACACACCAAGCCTTTTGTGAGTCAATAACCTTATTATGTATCCTAATTCCTGACTTGATAAAGTCAGATTAGATTCGTATCTATCCTTAGTGAATTATACGATTGATTGTTACAGTTCGAAAGTGAATAAGTTCAATTAAATGTAAAAGAAAATGAAAATCATAGTTATGATTTTTGTCGGCTGAAATTTAAGATCTGTTGGAAATATTACGTTATCGTTAAGGAGGTTCATCTCATAAAGTTATGTAGGAGAAGAATCGAACAAAAATAAAAAATTTCATATTTTAACATACGTAAGGCCTCATGAGAAACAAAAGTTTTTTGACTCGTGACAACGAAATTCAGATTGATGAGATGATGTATGATCTTGATAAAAATCTGGAGTCGTGTATCTTATTTAATGTTTCACTCCTGTAGTAATACATGTTGTGTTGGATGTGCCCGTAAATTCTCAATTATGTTTGAGCATGATTTTTTTTACTCATCACATATTGATGGAGTTATACTTTGAAAAGTAAACGACATTGCTTGTATCGTTCAAATTAAAGTCACTTTAATTTTCCGCCTTGGTTCTACACTATCAGACAAGTAATTGCTCCAAATATTATTAGTATTGGTAAAAAATGTATCGAAACAATTAATTCACTCGATTAGATTTCCACTGTTTTTCACTCAAAGTGTTTGTTAGTAAAAAAGAGCTTGTAACAAAAACCCTTCGACAGAATACCGTGCAACTTTATTCGGTAGGCGAATGAATTATCGTATAACATATTTGTTGACATACATCGAAGGGTGACATCAAACGAAAAACCGTAATTTTTCTCAACACCTCTTCAATCTCATCATCCCCATACCTTAATAAACCATCAAAACCAAGCCCGCCCAGATGGTCTTTGAAAATTCATCGAACATAATTCAGGTCAATCAGCCAAATCCGAGTGTCACGCCCTCTCCTCGCGAGCACGACTTATATATATATATGCCCATCCGCATCCGCACCAACTCAACATACACGCGTGTGCCTAATACCTGACCAGAATAACAAAAAGTCACTCACGTTCTCGCGTCTCTATATATACCGACGTGCTCCAGCCACACGGCTCCCGGCAGTTCTTCATACATCTACTCCGCGCGCTGTACGCATACTAATGCGATACAAAGCACCAAACTCGCGGACAATAGGCAAAAGTACATGCCCACGAGACGCTCTTTCAAGGCCCAAAGTCTGATGTACACATGCGAGCTCTCAAAGTGACATTTGCTCGCTAATTTTCGCCTCGTAAAAAATTGACTCCCGCGACACTTGTAAGCGCGAATGTTACGCAGCGAGTTGTCGTTTCAATGGGGAGCCTATATCTAGCGCAAACAATCGCTCGTATCGCGGCTGATCAGGAAGTGGGACGAGCACTGGCTCTCTCTGTGTTTTGTACATTTTTTTTTTTTTTCCATTATTTATTTCTCCGTCCGATATTGGCGAGCGAGGCAAACGCTATACGTGTACATAGAGTATGGGTGTAAACCGTTGTTGGCTGGCGAGCGAGCGTTATTAATTTTCAAGGGACGCAATTTACGACGCAATGAAGCACGAGTTATACGCGCCTTGTCTTCTTGTCCAGTTCTGCAGTCTGGCATTTTCACTCAAGTGATCTGGCGCGGTACACATCGAGGAAATTTTTCACACTGCGGGTATATAATATACATGGGTGTATTTGCATATAGGCGAATTTTATTGCGGGGTTTTGGTTGCAAATGAAAAGGGCGAAGTTGCTCGTTAAATCCTATTGCCGAGGCTGCTTTTTCTACCCACATTGAGTTAAAGGTACGCCGTGATCGAGTTTCGGTGACTTTTTCTTTTATTATACGTTAAAATTGTGGTCGTAAAAGATCGTTCGAAGGTACGATTCACCCCTAATTGTGCGGCAAACACACAACGATTTTTTACTAGTGTGGATTTCTGTAGATCCTTGCACCACGTGTATGGAGTAGTGTACGAAATAACAACTTCGTACTCTGATGTACAGAAAGGCAGTTTTAGTTGTAACCTTCGCACACGGAGCGTCAAAAAACGTAAGCAGCTCATGTTTTCGGTGATGGTCGTACTATGAACATCCATCCATCAAATTTTGCATCTACGTATTTGTAATTATTTTTGTTTTACTATACACTCATTGGAAATAATCTGACTTTTGATGAGCGTATAGTGCTAGTATGTTTTCTACACCATGTGGTAAGTTTTCCACAAACTTCGTAAATTAATTACGTCCACAGTATTGTCTTTTGTGGTGGTTTCTTTTTGTTCATCTCTAGATAGTTGATAAAGTAAGCAATACAAAAGGCAACTTTAATATTTCATTGTGCGTTGATGAGGAGACCCATACATTTTTTCCACACCTCACTTATCTTCATGACTTATAAAAAATATTTTTCAAGAGCACAACACGCTTAAGACATTTACTACACCAACATCGTCGATTTGTTGCAATATTAGTTTACAAAATTACTCTGTGTATTGTAGAAAAATTACTACGTCAAGAATAGGTCAGATTATTCCCAATGCGAAGCATAGTGACATCACAAAGGTGACATAGTATTTTTATTTAATGAGGAAAACTAAAACTACCAAGAACTGCAGTAATTTGTAAAAAATTGTCTTCAACATGCAGTACTCAGATATGCATCAGATTAATCTACTTTTTGGGGTACAAATAACGTGTATATTTAAAAATCAAGTTGCTACCCATCATCGCTCAACTTTTTAATCACTGCTCCAAACCAATTACTGTCATTAATATACGCGCGCCACTGGGAGACACGTATCTCTCGTTCTCTACATATGGATAAATTAATAATGTATACTGAATATGATCATGGAGTGATTCACACGCGGAACGTATTCCTCGAATTTGTGCAGCCACGAAAAAAGCGTCACCGCAACTTTTCCGTTCACCAATAAAACAAACAAATAAACAAAAAACAGTGAATCATCGCGACGTGCGTCAATTTATTTGATAAACACGTGCTAATTTTTCGAAGCAGCAAGATTTCATGAGTAAAAAATGTTAAAAAAGTCAGTCACCAAAACGAAAAACCCTTCGTCAAAGCTCGTAAAATCAAAGAAGGGCAGCGAGTGATTTTAATCGCCGCGGAGACTTGGGTGCACAGGAAAAAGCGTCCGAGCTCCACCTCATGGCTCATAATGGTATTCCGTGCGCGCTCGGCCGGTTATCGAGCACCATGGGTGCGAATGGGCGTATGATGCGTATGCTCTAACGGTACTTACGAGCCGCGCGTGAGCCGAGACGACGCCTCTCTGTTAGAATATAGCGATGCTTTGAGGATAGGAGGAAAAATTACGCGGTGGATGCAACTTTTCCGAGGAACCTGGAGATAACATCTTTATTTATTTCTTTTTTTGTTTTTAATAGAAATGTATATTATACGTGCCTTGATTTTCGTATGAATGGTACTGATTTAGGAACGGATTTTAAATTTTAAATGAAGACTCGCACGGGTGATTCAAAGGCACACGCCGTTAATGTGAGGCAATTTATAAATTCCACCATACGAATGGGTGGAGTAAATTTAGATATTTACACACGTATGCAAGGTGATGGGTTTCTTCGGTGAGTTGTTGAATGTGAGCGTAAGAACATAAATTGATAGGAGACTGGAATAATATACATGTCTTGGGTGGAAGGAAGTTTAGAAAAACAAGTGAAGTAATAATACGGATAATGTGTGTACACGAGGTGCCTGTACTCATACGACTTATTGTTTACGTAAGAAGATACGCGCGGCCGCCTGTAAGGTAATCCCCCTTTCCGTCCAGGGCACTTTTACTTTTACAATACAATGGAAAGTCACTTCATTGTGATTAGCAAGTTTTTTTAACATCTTTCTTTTTTCCCAACAGCGGTATCGATTCACATGTGGACGCGTTGCGTGGAAGTTTGTTTACTTATTTATTTATTTATATATTTTTGTACGCCACCATTACAACTCATACATACACAGTGAGATTACAAGATTCGTAAGAACTTGCTCGATTGACTGCATTGTAGATCTTGTATTTTTCAAGGAGGTATTGATGCACCTGTACGCAGTGGTGGTTTGAGTAAACGATGGCATAAGAACACAAATTTTATGTAAATTATGGGGCATTTACTAAATATGTACGTAAATTTCAATGAGAAGCATAAAAAATGAAACTTTAATTTGTGCATGATTTCTTTTTCATTCGATAATAAGGCGAGTTTATAAAAAATTAAAAAAAATCTTGTTTATTCTGAAATGGCCAATAAAATATGTGGAAGGTATAAGGCGATTTATTGGTTAATTTAGAATAATTTCCAACGTTCGAAACTTCACAAAAATATTGTAAAAAAAAAAGTTTTGATTTGCAAATTATTTTTTAAAATACAAAAAATTTTTTTATTCAGCCGGCTATTGCGATTTGTATCGCTTCGAGCGTTTGAATGACGTTTCAGAGACAATTGTACGTAATGAAAAAATTTATTGCTTATTAATCCACAACTTTATTATTAGACATTTTGTCACAAAAACTGTCCATTTATTTTTGTGTAGTAAAAAAAAAAAAGTGTTTTTATTTTATCTCATAGAATACGTCTGACAGAAATGTTGGTAACTTTTTTTTATTCTCATCAAACTTTTTACCTTAATTTTTATTTTATGTATTGATGAATACACAAAATTGTAGAACGAACGTAAAAAAAAAAAAACTGTAGGCGCATGATTCGCTGAAAATTATGTAAAACATTGTGACCGCTCTTACTGTATCAAAATTTTCTTCACACCTAAAATAGACAATTCAGGTTTTTTTTTTTTGTAAAAATATAAGGTTCTCCCATGAAAAAAAATCATTTTTAGAAACTATTTCGTGAAGAATATCGCGTGTATCCTTTCTTATCTGCAAAATTTCATCGTTTGTCTACAAAGGCTAACACATTTGGATCCCCACTAACCCAAACACATGAATGATTCATAAGGACTTCTCACGAAGTATAAAAACTGAAGAAATGAAAAAAAAAAAAAAAAAGTTCCCACACAGTAAAAAAGCGCTACAAATCACTTTAAAGTCCTACCGATCGCCCGATACAGCTACATGTATAAGCACATCAGTACATAAGTATACACCTACCAATCCTGAACGATTTCCAATAGAGTATTCATGTATACCTCGGCGGGAATGTAACATGGCGCGTTCGTCGACTCCAGCGCCGTGCTTTCTTCTAGCACCCCAGAAAGCACCTATACAGGTACATCCACGTATCGCGAATGCCCGTATACCTACTATGGTTTCTAGTCTTCCCTGGGCGCGTTCGAGTATCCTGCGGAAGAGAAGACTAGAGACACACAGGGGGCTGCATCCTTTTTTTACAATCCCCTTGACCATAATATCATATATACCCTACACAGGACTCACGCAACGCAAAGATACATACAAGCCACGCACGCTTTGGAGCTACAATATTTACACGTATATATATATATATATATATAGGTACTCCGACGCGCAGATACACACTCCATCCTACCCAAGTGCTTATGCACCGATCATCGGGAGAGCAAGTACGGGAGACAAGACGGAGCATAATACGTGAGTATAGGTATAAGGGGATAAGGAGAAGAAGAAGAAAAAAAGAAGGAAAGAGAGGCGCGGCGAGCGCCGGAGACAACGATGACGACGTCCACTACGCCAAGAAGGAGGAGGAGGAGGAGGAGAGCTGTTGTTGCTGGACAAGAGCGAGCCGAGCCTCTGGCGCGCCATCCTGAGCTAGTTGCTGCCGCGGCGCGCGCGCGGTACGTCCGCCTGCGCCGATGTTCCCGCACACCTACCCCACCGGACAAAAACACCAAAAGTGCCAGTGCTCTCTCGGGGCGACCATGGACTTACCCACCGCCGTGGCTATCCGTAATCGTACAGTCGAATACGTGCCAGCTCCCTGATACTCTTCACGGGCTGTCCATAGAGAGTGCGCTTACACCCGTTGTCAGTGCGAAAACAAAGCCCAAAGTGCTCATCATCGTTTCATGGGGGCAAAAAATCGGCAAGGAGTATCGGTGCCGACACGTGGTTCCTCGTCCTCCCGAGGTGGATGAACGACCGTCCATTGAGAACCCCTGGCGAGCAACAAGTGCCTGGTAGCACCTAAGCGTATGCATACGTATAGAGGTATATACCACTCGCGCCCAACAGCACATATATAACATAGGGTACGTAATAAATATGCTCTCTCGTGGGTCCCTCTCTCTTTCCGATCTTCCGCGGCTCGGTTCGGAAACCAAGTCCTCGCGTCGTGCGGAATCGTCGTCCGGCCATGGGGTAACTCTGGCTAACGGGTCGCCGATTTAAATCTCCATGGCGGGTTATCTCTCCCCGGGTGTTGCGATCGTACAGTTACAGGAATGTCGAGGGTCGCTAGGGGGGGGGGGGGTTAATTCGCACTTGTTGGGATATCGTAATGGTCCGACAGTCCGAGAAAAGTGAGGATCGAGGTGCAGTGACGGAACAAATGGAAAAGTGGTGTAAAGCGGAGAAAGCGCGCGATAACGACTTGGTATATCCGCTCCTTGAGGTTGGACACTCCCGGGGAAGACTTTCTCCGTTGTAAGCGCGTCCCGGTGGATCTTGTATCGGCCCATGTAAACCGATCTCCTCGGCGTTGGATGCTCGTTCCGCGCGAGTCGCGCCGCACTTTCGTTTTTTTCGCGCGTACACGGGATACGCGCGAGAGAAATCGGCGCGAGGGAAAACCACTGCAAGAGCTGCTGCTCGCGGGGATTCGAGGCGTGGAGTAGTTAGAGGCACATGCATACCTCCGGATGCTGCCGATACTTTGATTTGCGTGACGGAGCTCACAGGGAGTTTATATTAGCGTTTCAGCGGAGCGCGGCCGATTGTTATAGGGTACGTAAATGTTTTCTTGCATCTGTTTCACGTACACGTATAGGGAGTGTATTGATCTTCTTACACCAAAATGATACTTATGTAGCGCGCGTCAGCCGATTTTTGTCTCGATTTGTGTGCCGACGTAAACATCTATTATACTTTATAATAAATCCTGCAGGGCATTCTGTACAAAAATCTATGACAGACCCATTTCGCACTTTGTACAGATTTCGTTTGAAAAAAAAAATTATTTAGTTTATTACACATGGTCGAACAATCAAAGAACCGCCGATTTTATTGCTTGTAAAAACGTGGACCTCAACATACTTGGATTTACAGTGTTGCTGCAAATCAATATTTCATCATAACTGAACCAGTTAAACTACATAAAACTAATAAGAACAGAAGAAAATGATTGCGAGAATGTTGTCGAATTTGAAGAATGGCTTTACTAATTATTCGTGTAAATTGAAACCGGGCCGACACTCGTTCATTAAAAGTTAATGAACGAATGACTTGACGTGGACATTTATTCGTAAGTAATGCACCAACGTTTATCTAAATACGAATTAAAAAACTTTTCGAATTCGTAAGTCGCTTATAAACGATTTGTTTTCAATAAAATAAATTTAAGCAAAATATAAAAATAACGATTTCTTTTAGCAGATATCTATTATGGTTTTAAGTACATAATATGCGTTGTACTGATCATAACTGTTGTATGCATATATACACTTATTCACTAAAATTTTATTTTCACAGTTACGAAACAACCCAAACGCAATCATTTTCATATTTTCACGATAATTTAATGTTCATGAGAATTAAATATAAACTGTAAATGCACGATGCCCTCAGTAAATGTTCATTCCAACTAAGTCCCTTATCGAAAACACGATTCATTAGACACAAATCGTTTTCCCCACCATCATATTTTAACGTCACGTCGCAGACAACAGGAATCCAACTAGCGATTTACTCTACTTTTTCGTGCACAGCGGATATATCCAGTCGCGTCAATTTTCGCGTGGCCGGCAGCGTTTCTTATCGCCCCCGATCTCTTAATTACCCGCGAGTAAACGCTAGGCTGGCCTGCAATTCCGCGAACCGCACGTCTGAAATACCACGCGTGAAACGAAAACAAAAAAAAAAGATATGCTTCGTCGAATAGCAAAACCACTACGAAAATACTTCTGCCATTCTTCCAGCGTCGATTCCCACGACGATCTCCCAAAGCACCGCTCGAAGCCTCCCGAAAGCAACGATGGGCACGAGTCTCTGCTGCGCGGAGAGCCTCAAGCGCCTCGGCCGCCGGCGCAACCAGGTGCGGCCCACGACCCAACCGGCCGACCTGGCGGGCCGGGAGTTCTTCGAGGTGACCCCCCGGCGCGTCCTCCACGTCCTGCGCCCGGAGCCTAAGAGCGAGCGCTTCTACGAGCCACCGGCGGCCGACCGGCCCGAGTCCATAAACGACAACTTCTTCGCGCGCTGGGCTCGCCGGCCGCACCCCTCGGGGGACTGCCGGTGCTCGTTCAGGAACAGCAGCAGGCGGAGCACGCGCGGCGAGGCGGCCATCTCGCGGGAACTGCAGAGGATCCGGGCGAGCTTGTGCGAGGCAGAGGAACGCGGTCGGGGGCTGGAGGAGGTCGAGGAGGGCCTGGCGGTCGACCTGAGCCAACTGGGGGAAGCCGAGGTGGTGCCGGGGTTGGAACCTACGGACGAGGAGACGAGGCAGAGGGTCGTCAGGGGCCTGAACAGGTACATCAGCGATCTACTGGACGAGATTCTGGATGACACCATAAGGGCTATAGCCGAGGCTCCGGAGGATCCCTTTGGGCGTCGGGCGACGACTTTCGACATCAAGTTCTCGTTCCATAGTAACGAGGACGGGGACGAGGCTGGGAAGAGTGGGGCGGGGGTTGGCGAGGAGAAGGGTTACGTGAACCGGGGTTTCGTGGGCACGGTTGGGGATCCTGACACTCTGGATTTCCATCTTCGTCGGGATCGGGCTTTGGAGAGGGTCGACTGCACGGATTCGGGTATCAACAGCGTGGAAACTGTGGAGCTACAGGCAGAGCAGGAGCAGAACTTGGAGCAGTCGCTGATGGATATTATCGACGCGAAGCTCGGGGGATCCACGATCGGGAAGTCCCTGGAGAACCTTGGGATGGAGATGGACTCCACGGGCGACTGTGCGGAGGCGGTGAGTTTGTTGAGTTTTTTTTGGAGGGTATTGTGTTCGTGAAAAGAAATTTTGAAATAAGTATCAGATCCCTCAACTTTTATATAGTGTATAAGAGTAATCATGTTGACCTTTTGCTATTTTCATTTTAATATTCAGGGAGTTCACTCGCTAAAAGAATTAACGTCAATATATTGATAATACTCTGAACAGAGATGAATTAGTGTATAAAAACCCTTTGATTCAAATTTCAAGTCCCTTTACGGCTTATAAAGTGAGATATTGATAATTTTACTTTTGAACTGTTAACGTGCAGTACTGTTCTGATACATAACCTGCAATATCTGGATAATCAACGTCGAGATTTAATTGGAAATTTTTTGAAAATAGCTAAAAACTTGGTGATTACGTAGCTATAGTCTCATCTTCACTCGTAGCTTATGGAATGAACAATAAATTAGTGAATAAAATAATCCTCCTTTGACAGCTACCGTTAGTACGTCGCGTTATATATTATATAGTCATGCAGGTTACAACAAAGCCGATCTTATGCGTCAAAAAGATTGGGTACGAGTGAACTCCCTTAACGAGATTTATAGAGTAGAAAAAAAAATTACTGTTCTAGCACTGAAAACTGGTGATATTCGGTAGTCTATAGACTTTTTACATACTTAACTTCCACTGTCAGAAACAAAAAGATTTATTCTCACTACAGTAACTTTTACATGTAGATCATAGGAATTAGGTTCCAATCCGTATGAATTAGATTTAAAAAAGTAAAAAGTTGCTCGACCAGTAGAGCGAGCAGTAGAGTGACAGTGAATTTTACTAATTTTTTTTTCTTATTCCCTCTCGTACTCCAAAAAATAGGAAGCTTGTGGCTTCAATGATAGTCAAGTACAGAGTGCGTCGCATATGCGTCACATATCCGTCAAAAATCCGAATAAAATCTAAACTTTCTCGGCTTTAGTATTTAGTTGTAATAATCCAATCGTTAAATGGCTATTAAGAAAAAATCATCGAAAATGAATCACCTGTCTGATACTGAGATATGAAATATTCATGATTCATTCTTCGAGTAACGAGTTTTTGTATACGCTGAGAATTCTAACGTCTAAAGGTCTCATATTCTCCAAATTATTATTTATTTGTGATTGATCAATGGTTCATTTGAAATCTCACAAAAAATATGTTGTTGCGTGATAAATCTTTATTTATCAATAATTACTAAACTTTTCAGACCAAAAACGAAGATTCCACCGTCGCCGAATCGAGTCAAGAATCAAAATTTGGGGTTGGACCAGCCGTAGAAGAGAAAACGACAGCTAAAGAGGAAAGCAAACAAGAAGCCATAGAAAAGACTCCCGAAATTACACCTCATCGGCCTCACTCGATCACTTCCTTGGAGCGCGCATCGAAATCCCTCGACGACGTGATCGAAGAGCCGATCTTCAACAGCTTGCGCCTCGAGTTCAAACCATCCAGCAGCTCTCCCAAAAACCCCATACCCAAAGTCCGTCGGAGGGTCACCTCGAGGTTCCACAAGACACTCACCATGATCCACCGCAGGCTGCTCCGAAGGTTCAACGCAAACCGTCGCAAGCGTGACACCACCACGACCACCGCTACTAACAACAATAACAACAACAGCATCAACAACAATAACAACAACAACAACGACTCGTTAAACAAATCCCACAAGTCCAGCCCATCGTCCTCCTTTAAACACCCTTCGAGCGCTCGAACGCAGCTCCGACCGGACGACCTACACCGGCGACGCTTCCCCGTGCCACCTCCACGCCGGCCGGACAGCACCGATGGCGAGGTCACGCTGCGCCGTCGCAACCGCAAACCAACGATCATCTTCCTCCACGGCTTCGGCTCGTCGGCCGATGCGTTCGCGAGCCAACTGAGTTACTTCGCCGAGCTGGGCTACCCTTGCTTGGCCCCAGACATGCTGGGCCACGGTTTCAGCTCGGCGCCGAGGCGGGCCTCCGATTACCACTTTGACAAGCTACTCGGGGATCTCGAGGCTCTACTGCTCCACCACGCGTTTAAACCCGGCAAGAAGTGCGTCATCGTTGCTCACAACTACGGGTAAGTTAATTCTGCTGGCTCACTTTTGCTAGTCGCTAACACATTGTTTCCAACCATTTCAAACGAGGTATGCGACCACATGCTCGGGTACAAATTGTTCTTTTGAAGTCCAAATAAACGCTCCTTAGTCGTTTCAGGGGTCTGATGATGGTCTCGAAAATCTGCGATAGTCGCAATCGCGTTCGAGATAGACCGTCACGTTACCAGCGCATTTTTTCCCCATGGGTAAAGTGACGGTCCATCTCGAACGCGATTGCGACTATCGCAGATTTTCGAGACCTAAATCAAACCCCAGTTTCGAGATGACTTCGGAATCTACTCTTAAAGTCCATTATGTACGCGCAGGTGTACCCCCTTTACCGTGCACCTCCTCTTGCACTCTACAAACTTGAATCTGTACGACGCTAAAAGGGTATATTTTTGAAAAATGCCTGGCAAGTCGTGATTTTTTTTGTTGAGCATCTTCCTTTTGTACTTAGGAATCTACAAAACCGTTTTTTTTTTTTTTTTATTTTAACACATTTATTATATACCCTAATTTCAATGAAAAGGCAACTTAACCTTGTTCTCTCATAAGAGACCGTGTTAAACTGACAATATTTCATAATTTTTTTCTCGAAAATTTCCCCCGGTGAAAAATCTGAAAAAATTCATGTACTCCTTACATGCTAAAATATAACAGACATTTTTTTTGGTACGTTTTTCCATTTTGAACTTTTCTCCCAAACCTCCTTAAATGGCGTTCAACAAGTCTTTGCGTGGCTTCAGATGGCTTCCGAGAACTTTTGAAAGATTGGGTAACACGTAACCCGTCTTCAAATTCAAGCAACAGTCACTGGTCAACTGTCAATTTTTTTTAATCATTGCAGCTGCAGCTTCGCCACGGCTCTGTCCCAAAAATACGCGTCGAACGTACACCAGCTGGTGCTTATCGCGGGTGGAGGCCCCATACCCCTGGCACCACCCCCTCCTCGGGAAGGCCCGGGTCACTGCTGTCTCCGCTTCTTCCTGACGCCGTTTCTGGTCTGTGGGATGAGCCGCGGCTTCATGTACTCGGCACGCGGCAGACAACACCCATACTGCGGTCCCGAAGAAGCGCCCTGGGCCTCGACGCACATGCGCCACGTGTTGCGCGGGATGTCCTGGCCAGAGGGTGACCACGTGTTTTTGCGGCGAATCTGCACGCCTACGCTTTTGGTGCACGGACTGAGGGACTCTAAGGTCTCGCTCGTGCAGGAGTGCCAGATGGAACGGGTAATTATGTAACATTTAACGATTTTGTTGATTTGTGTCTAGGACATCGTACAAGCTGCGTATTTGGTTTAAAATTATACTTAATCTATGACAGTTTATTTTACCTAACTTTGAAGTAACAGGTAGCTTAAATTATGAAAAATACTTTAGTTATGCATGTAAGGGCATGATCAATGCACCAAACTCTTATAAAAAAAAAAAAAAAAAAAAAAACACATTTTGTGGAGCCCCTCCCAAAATAATTTCTAAAAATTCTTTTTTTACATTTATTATTTTACACCACACCTAGGCTCTGTTCGGAAATGATGCGTTGGTTAAGTATTAACCTTGCTTAACTAACTCACCGTGTGTTCGCACATGTAAACAATAGTTAAATAATCAGCTGGTCACGTTTTGGCGCACTTTGAGCGCTTTCAAGTCCTCTCTTTAACCTTAAAAGCGCTATCAGCATGTTATAAAATATTTAATTTAATATTTACTTCGCATAACAACTATTTGCATACACCTATCACTTCGTACTGCGCATACAGTAGTGGATAAGAGCAGAGATAAGAGCCTCTTCCCCTAGCTTTGCATATTCTCCACGAGGGTGCGTACTGACGGAGTTAAAATCTCAATAGAGATTATAAGAACAACACAATTTTTTTTTTTTTTTTTTTTGTTACATTATACATATTATACTTAGTGACTCGACGATAAATTTATAAAAAAAAACATGAAAAAATACACTATTAAATACAGGGATGAACAAAAGCAAGAGTATAGAGATATAAAGATTAAATCTTTTATTCATGCAAAAGCACAAACGGAGACTAAAATTGTTTTAAACTTTGACAAGCAAAACCATGAACCTCTGAGACACCTTGACGGTCACATGGTGCTACTTCATAGATTCCGTTAAAGACTTAAACAGCACTTTATTATCCTAACTTATCAATTAAAACTTAAAAACACTTTGTAATAATTGTACATTATGCTATCAATTTTTTCACACGAACAGGTGCGAGCAGAGGGTAAAGACATACTAGAATATAATATGTTCTACTTTTCTGTACTGATTTAACAAATTCTCAAATACAATAAAGCTTCTGTTGGACTGCAGTAAACTTTAAATTGATATTATAAAAATGTAACACGTAAATGCAATTACAAAAGTAATCTCTTACATGGACTCATACTTAACCTTACTAAATGCCAAATCTGCTTCTTAACGAAATCTTTACTAAAATGCTTGTATTTAAACCACTTACTATACAATAGACCTATTGAATGCATTTAAAAAATAAAAGATTTTTCCGCCCTCGGGTGGTTTTGGGAGGCTGGTACTTCCTTCGGGCAAAAAAGCAGTTTTCCGATACTCGTTCGAAAAGTCTCCTTTACGAACCTCGTTATGTCCCTCGCCTTCGGCTCGGGCCGCAAACCTCTCGGTTCGCAAACAGAGACTTTTCAAACTCGTAGGAAAACTACTATTGTTATTATCTTCGATCAACATCAATTTTCAAAACCATGACATCCCTCTGGAACGATAAAATAATGAAACAAATTTTGTAAAAACTACTCAGAATCAATTACTTTAGATATTGCTCTGGATGAAAATATTTATGGAGTTAATAATCAGATTCAAACGAAATATTAGTTAATGGTAAAATAATACTGGAGAACAATAAAAGTAAAATATTTACACCGATTGAGTATTTAAAAAAAAAAATATAGTACAAGTTATTATTTTTACAAAACATTGCGGCAAAATTTGGAACTTCGATACCAAATTCCATTAAAAATATGTGTACGCATCCGACACTAGCGCCAAATCCACATTAGCGCTAGTGTCAGGCGAATCACGTCACGTATTTTGAATATGATTTGGTATTTAAGTGCCAATTTTTTTCGCAAGGTGCACATAGTGAATAGAATACCAATTTAACTTCTGAGGTTACGCAACTCTTATTATGTTTTAGAGACTTTACAGCTGTAGAATAAGAGTAATGAGAACAAAAAATTTTAATATGTTACAAAACTTATAAGAGTTTTTTCTACATTTATAATAATTTTAAAATAGCTAAAACTTTGGTTAAAAAATAAATAAATAAATTATAGTTTACATTGAGGTAACATTTATATCGTAATAAATAAATTATTTAATCCTATTAAACAATTTAACACATAAACACTTTCCGACAGCTGTAAATTGTATTTGACTTGCTTTTAACATTGTTTACACAACATTTTGTAAGAATTCTGCAATTTGTTTAACTACTCTAAATTTTGTTACTTTAATAGTTTCGGTTTTGCCTTTTCCAAAGAGATATAATAAACCTGGAAGTTTATTGTATTTATACCAACTGATTATTAAAAAATCGAGTAAATTATTTGCCAAATAATTTTTTTTTATTGCTTTTATTCATGTACATTGATAAGCTTAGTTTTCCAAGATCCTGATGCATTTCATCAATTAATGTTTTCCTTTGAATTGCTTCTTTCTAAGGTAGTATGATTTGAAAGTAGTATACGGTTTTTGTTACAGTTTCTGCTAACATTCAATTTGTTAATAATTTTTTCAAACATTATGAGATCATCAACTAGTACTTTAAACTGTTGCACCAAATATCCTAGAGTATTATCATAAAGTTTTAATTATTTTCGTCAGTGACAAAGTATCGCAAAAACCAAAAACCCTAGCTCCAAAATGCTTTATGAAATAACACCTGCGTATTGCTACCATCATCGCGGATAAATGGCTATATAAATTTTTTACGAATGTCAATAAACGTATTTAAACATCCTGGATAATCAAATGAACAGTTGTGCATAACTGATATGTATGTATTTTAATGTCCAACTGTAGTAAATTCTCTGACAAATGAAGTTAGTAAACAACGAATCCTTGAAATATTTTTTGCTTTGGATCTATTGTAAACTAAAAAAGACTGATGATTCATATTTAGCGCCTAGTTGTTAAATACTTGCAGACTTCACAAAATCTCACGAACCTCCAAAAAAAAATATGAGTACTGGTAAACTGTTCGTCATTCTAGAAGCAAGTCAGATTTTAAAAAGTCCATATGCGATCTGTATATTTTTGAACCATCAGTAAACCCCTCTTATCGCATTCCATTTTATTGTTTAACTTTAGTAAGAGATTTTTCTAAATCTCTTACTTGATTCAGGATCTGTTGTACTCATGCATGTGTAATTTAGTATGTTTGGCTGGGGATTTTCTTCCATAAAGATTTGTCATCGCCCATCGCCCCCCATCGGCTTTGGGGTCCAAATGAGGGCAGCACCGGTCGTGCATCTGACCTGCAAGTCTTGATGTTAAGGATTCACTAGCTATTACATGTTCAGACTTTGATTTGCGTTATTCAAAATACTAGCTACGAATCTATCGATCTATCTGACTGGCAACAATTATACAAAGATATTTCAGTTTTTCAAACTTAGTTATGTGTTTATGGTCTAATACTGGAATATTAAAAAGTGATAATATACTGTTGAGATGAGTCTATCTGATAACTGTGTTTGGTGAACCTATCACAACAATGTATGCATGATTAAATATATTGTTTAAAGTATCAATATCAAAACACAAAATGTGCCCAAAAAAAAAAAATAATAGTAATACCTACTGCTGCTTTTGTATTGATATCAAAGTGCAAACTGCATTTCCAGTTTTTTGTTTCCTTTGCTACTTTGTGCCTTTTATTTAGAGGAAGCTTCCATGCATTTTTTGCATTTTACAGAAAATAACAAAGACAGTACTGTATAATTGATGTTTTAAAAATGTTATCTAACAAAGAAATTGATTCTCCAGATTTCCTACAAAATAATCCTTTTGCAAGAGTTCTAACATAAATTTTTTTGACATTTTTCAAATACTTTCTTGGTAACTCTTTTCCCTTTCCATAAATATCTGTTTTCAATTTCACCCATTTTTAAAAATTATATTATAACGGTAGCAGAACGCAACATTGTACTTTTAAGATTCTCGGCTTATGAAAACAGTATAGTGTCGACTTTCAAACAAATTATAAAATTAGCTCTCTCTCATACACATGCAACTTAACATCCCATGCCTTTCAATGCTACATTATCCCCCACTAAATTTAATTTAAGTTAATTAGATTTAACGAAAATTAAATAAATTATTCTAACCATACTTGTACCTATTGTACTAATTATTCCTAATAATTATATTAATTTATAAGTTACTTATACCAACGCCATAACGTTATCCAAATTTGTACATCTGTTATCGTAATCTTATGACATGACAGGAATCTCCCGTTCTTTATAATAAATAATTATTACGAAAAGGTATCGTGAATTCAAAAGCTTTTTGGGGAACAACAGTGAATTATTATAAGATTGAATGTATTTTACTCAATTTTTTGACTTCATTTGTATGTATGAAAAAAATTATTGATTGGTTTACCAAAAAAATTGTACTTACAAAAAATTTGCTTCGAAACAGCCGAAAATTTATTCAACTTTATACTTTTTAACGTATCGTTTCCAGATAAAATGAATGATACAAAGCTAATAGATCTTTTTGGAAAAAGACTTTTTGTGTTTGCTCTTTTCATCTAGTGTCAGCCTAACACAGTAAGAAATGAAAGGCTTTTTAAAATTTCTGAAAAAATCGTTTTGTAGCAAGTAATAATATAAAATTTACACATAAAATAGTGATGTAAAACTTGCTTTGATACCATATTAAACTGTAAAAATGGTTTCCAAATAAAATCCTATAGTTTAGATTACACTTTTACAAATTCAACCTTTGGTTGAATCTGGTTCAGGATTGATAAGGATTTTTTTTTTAATTTTTTTTTTTATTTAACATAGTATTTGAGTAATGTAATGTAATTCGCCCACCCATGTCCATGAATAAACTTCGATCACTTAATGCCAATGAATTCATGTAAAGCAGAAATTTATTCAATGTTTTTTTCGAGACGCAAAACATTAATTCTTCTCTTATTGATCAAAGATACAAACACTTTTAATTAAATAAGAAATTGTTATCATTTTCAGACAATAGGAAAAGCAGTACTGGAGGCGATTCCAACTGCAGGCCACGTACCAATGATCGATTGTCCGGATCAGTTGAATCACATGATCCACTGTTTCATCGACTTGTGGAAAAATAAAAAGTGGTGAGCTAGAAAGTATTCACCGAGCAGAGAAATAGATGGAGAAAAATACTCGGCGACGTTCGCTACAAAATCGATGAAACCGGTGATATGAACAAAACGAGACTCCCATTCGTGCGGATTTTATATAAATCGCATTGTGCCAAAATAGTGAAAGAGTAATACTCACTTACTCATTTTTGGAAAGAATTAATTATATTCAGCGAGATACTTATAATTCTTCGAAATCGCATGGAAGATGTCGTACCAAAGATGTGATCTGTTTTGTATTTCTTTCTTTTCATTCGTTTTTTATACGTTTATTGTTAATCTCATAAACTGTTGATCCAAACGTGTTATATTGCGCACTTACTATGAACAAGTAAATAATATGCTATCTGTAAAATGTTCTGGAAAAACACGAAGAAGTTTTTTGCGCGACATTGTGCGTGAGATTTAATTTTACGTATTACATTTAGCTACAATGATTCACAATGACTACATCAGCATACGCACGAATTACAAAGTGTTGTACAAGAAAAGTCTTAGTTTTACTGTATTTTTTATGCATGCATAAAATTACACTTTATGCAACATCCATGTCTGAATTACTACAATCATGCATCACTTCTGCAACCCATAAATTTCTAAAATAGCAAATCAATGTTACGCATATAAACATACTCTACATGTTACGGTTATTTAATCGCATTGATTCAAACTGCAAACTTGAGGTATGCACCTCACGTTTGGATTAACAGTTATACTCGGCACGTGTTATTCTAAGTTAAATATAAAAAATTTACAACGAAAGTGCATATAAGGTCACAAGATCGGACTGATTGTATGCATGTGTATAGTATATTCGCGGATAGAAGGAAGAGGATGAACAGAGGTGTCCCAGCCTCGTGGCTCTTCATTAGCTGTTCTGAGTCTTCGCATTGAACGGATTCTCACTCGACTTCATCCACTCTTTGCGCAGTAGCTGCTTCAGTTGGCTGAGTCGAAGACTCGGATTTTGTTCCTTGAGGATCGGCATCATGCGCTCCTCGAAGCTCAAATAGGCGGCCTTCATTCTACGTTCCGGGTGCCGATCGAGCTCCTGATCTTTCGTACTGCAAGGACATTGTTAAGTTTTATGTACTCGATTTAAATAAATGTTACGTAGTAGTTAGAGACGTATTTTTGCAACTACAAATGTAAGAGCCTATAACAAACGATTTGTGTACGAGTAAACGAAAATAACGAAAAAAAAAATTAACAAGCACATTGAAATGTAGTTTATTATTTTTCCTTGACATGATCAGTGTAAATAACCACCTCAAAACAGTCAGAGCCTCGTCGATTCCGTGGGCTGTTTCTCCCTCGAGCACAACGCGATTTAGATTTTCCTCGATAGGCTTCTCCTCTTCCTTCTTCTTTAAGGCGACTTGGTTTCGTTTCTCCGTAACTGCCACGATCTCGGCACGCGTTACTTTGGCGATCGGCTGCTTGCCACCGACCTTTAACGAGCTCATCTCCTTCTCTAACAGAGCTTTGGCTTCCTCTTTTTTCTGCAACTGCTGCTGCCTTTTTCTTTCCGCTTCTTCCTAAAATTGAAAAAAAAATGCATTACTATTATGAATTTTTTTCTTTTTTTTTTATGTAGAGTAAGATTAAGATTACGAAAGTAGGTGCCCTTTTAAAAAGTTGCATTACCTGCTTTTGTTTTTTCTTGAGAAGCTGTTTGTCGTCATCCTGCCAAGCTTTGTCCTCAGCTTCCTGGACCTTTCGAGTCTGTTCGGCCTCTTTGGCAGCGGCTTTGCGAGCCCTTGCCACTACTGCCTTGCTGTTCTCGCCCACGAACTTTTTAGGCATCTTGCACGACTATAGATTTTGAAAATCACATGTGCAGTTAACTGACATGCATAGGGGTATTTTGTGCATGAAAATATGATTAAAAAGCACTCAACACATTGGCTACGATGTGAATGCAACAAGACTGATGGTGTCACATTGGGATTGTACAAACTTTACTTTGTTAATACTTTTAAAGAAGTTGGTAACCTCTAGTCGTTCTTTATTCATTTAAGAATAATTTTCACAGATAATAGTGTTAATTCACGTCAATTTGTATTAAAAGCTAAAAGATGTAAGATAACATGTAATGATTACATGTAAGTTGTCTATGCATTTCTGAATCAAAGTATTGTCATGACGATGGAAGATTTTTAACATCCGTTCTTTACACGTTTAAATAAGGCTTATCTACACCTTAAGAAAGTTTATTCCAAAAACAAAAGTATGAAAACTCATAAATGTTATTGGAATCTATCGATGAAATTTCCAAAAAGCTTGTGTTTAAACTTTAAAGTGAATAGCAACAATTTTTGAAAAAATTATTGTCAAAGTCATGACTTTGTACACCAGCTTTTTTGAAGGGCACAAATTATGTTTTTGTTTGTTTGTTACCTAACTCATGAACTTTTAAAGGTGAAGTCAAGGGAACGAACCTCCTCAAAAACTGTGTCAGCAAGTTCTCAAAAATTATATAAATAGTGCCTAGATGAGTCTTTGGCCCTAACTCTCTGGCCCAACCACCACCAAGATGGTTAGCAACAGTAAAAAAGTAAGAATTCGTGATTCAAACATAATAGCGCGCCTCGCTCAGCTGATCCCGCCGGCAGCAGACGAAAACAGCTGGGACGCACGCGCATTGCCAGCTGTTTTCGTTTCTCGTTATCTCGTTGTGTATTATTTTTTTCTTTTCTTCGCTTATCGGAACCAAATAGAGGTTAGATCCACATCCAACAAACAAATCAGAGGGTAAAGTAGCTCTGAAAAATCAGAAAAATCGCGATCGAAGCGGAGAAATGCATGTATAAATAAATGTTAGCCAAGGGTCTCGGAGCAGAGCTACTACGGAGAAGTATGGCGAGCAAAAGCGGAAAGAAGAAAGGCAAAGGAAGCGCAAACACGACGACTCAGCAAGTACCAGTAGTCGCCGGGGTAAGTTTTTTTTTATTGTACTTGCAAGAATGTTCACTTAACTCTTAACGAGAACTTACCGGGCACTCGGATTCCAAGCAGCTCACCACCAAAAAAAAGGACCCCGCACACCTTCCGACCCGTCGCCTCGATCACCTGTCCCGGGCGTACTCTGACATATTTATGTTTATTATTTGCCTTACCGACTCTTTTTCTTTCGCACTTATCACGCGTTCACGGCTAGAAATCAGTCAACTGTCACCGCATTTAAAATGAAACTTGTTACTCTGCAGACCACTGGACCATGCACTGTTGCGCTCGGGGAAAAACTCAGAGCATGTCGATTATCCGTCGACGGCTGCAAAATGAAAATTTTGACAGTGCGCGTGCGCGGTTTGTGTTCTCTAAGTTCTCTTTCTCTCTCTAGTTCTCTTTTTTCTGACAGATCGAAATTTGAATCGTCAAACTTTTCAAATTGGTTCGATATACTTACTCGCCAAGTTTTTATACATTATAATCCAATGTATAGTAATTTTTTCTGTTGTTCGAATGATTTTTTCTGTTATTTAAATAAATATATGTTATCATTGATTCAAAACTGCCTTAAAATAGTCAAGGTTTTTTAAAAATTCCTAAAACTTGTGTACTATTGCAAAACTTTATAAATTATTCATTGAGTATAAGATCTGGTAAAATTTTTTCGTAAAACGTATGTACATAAATTTCCAACAGCAAAAACAGGAAGGTTTTTCATTTGCAGGGACCAATCGGCACTGACAAGAGTGGCAATGTCACCATCAAAGTTCAGGCTAAGCCGGGAGCAAAACAAAACAATATAACAGGTACTCGTTTTAATGATCCTTTTTTTAACGTACAACGTTTAAAGTTGAAATTGGATTTACAATTTGGAGGTCAAAATGAAAAATCTCCTAACAGATAGCCAATAGATCATGAAAAAAGAAAAACTGCATTATTCCATGAAATTTGGAAGATGGATTTAATTATTTCAAGTTGGAACATTTTTTAAAAGGTGCGCGTAAACTAATTTTCCCTAAAAAAGATAAGGAAAGTTAAGGAAAACTTTTTGAAGAAAAGAAAAGGCCAGAACATGACTAACGCGAAACAATAAAAGAATTTCATTTTTCGTGGCTTATAATGCCTATGCATTTTTTTCTATTTTTCCTGCGGTACTATATCCAAAAGTCTGAGTCTTGGAGCTTATTTTCTCATAGTTTATAAAAATAATAATAAATTATAAAATACGAGACGTTTGTTTAATATAGCCCAATGATTGATTCTTGGACACTTGGAATAAAATATTACGATAATGATCTAGAATTTTATTAAAATTGCGTTAAAATTTCCATAAAATTGAAGGAAATTTAAAACTCTACTTTCTGTAACTATTATAAATACATGAAATAAAAATCAGAAAGGTGAAAATATTTTGGAAACATTAATTTACCAGTGTAGGTACTTGGCAGTGAAAACGCGGGAGGAACAAAAGAAAAGATCTTGAAAGTTTTCAACTGCAACTAAAAAAACAGTTGGATCCGTGTGGGAAGGCAAGTACTCGAAACAATATAGGGACTTGAATAACAAAAGCTGAGAATTCAGGATTAAATAATAATGATTTGCCAAATGAAACTCTATGCAAGTGCATAAAATTTCCCAAAGATACATCCAAATCAGGGGCTGATAAACAAAATCGAAAGAATAACTGATAACAAAGGATATATTACATGTGTACGCACGTTACGAAAAGTATATTTTTATGTTAACATAAACGTAAATATTGTCAAATGCTTTGTTATCAATGGTGTAAAGAGAACTAATTTTTAAGTAAAATCCATGAATAAAAAAAAGAATGTAAAAACCAGTACAAGAGTCAAAGGAACATCACTAAATGAGAAATATTTTTACAACGGGAGTATTAAAAATCGTTGAAATATTGTCTGTTTTCTTCAAAGACTTCTCGGACGAAGCGGTGGGTGTGGCGATATCTGCACCGCCGCAGGAAGGCGAGGCCAACGCCGAACTTGTCAAATATTTAGCGTCCGTGCTAAGCGTGAGAAAGTCGGACGTGAGCTTAGACCGAGTGAGTACCAGATTTTTTTTTTTTAATTTTTGGATCAAAATGTGTTTAGGAAACAGTTATGATTGACTGATTTTTGTTTCTAAGGGCTCGAGAAGTCGGCACAAAGTGGTACTGGTGTCCGGAAGCAGCGTGGAAAAAGTCACGGAAAAACTGAAGGCTGCCGCAGCTGAAGAATGATGTGAATAACGTGTGGAAGTTACGAGGGAACTTTTTTTACATACGATCTTTATTATCACAATAAAATAATTAATTGTCTTCGTGTGGTGTATCTTATCAACTACATGTCAAAACTTGTATTAATTTTATGCTTAGTTCTACATAATTTTTTTAAAAAGCTGTTACTTTCTGTATGGCATTGTCGTCCTTTGAAACGACTTATTGTATCATGTATATGTACATAATTTCGCAACAAAGATTAATCGTTTAACGTACAAAATTCTCGCTCTACAAAATTTTTTCACTCCATAACTGTAATTTTAAAATACGTATATATAATTATATACACATGTAATACGTTAACAGTATATCGAGATTTCAGCTGAACTTACTACAACTAGTTTTAGTCAAACGATGTTAGCAAACTGTCATACTCGTTAAATATTCAAACTGCACCAAGTACAATACACGCTTTTAGTGACTTGCTTCGGATTGATGTAGTTTTGTGACAAGAATTCGGTCAGCATGCGACGACACCGCTATGAAGCACAACACGTTGCAAAGCCACGGTTTGGAAGGGCTACATAATTATGCCCATTCAATCGACGCGACATTTACACAGCAAAAATAACGTTCCTAACACCAATTTCACCATATTTCGGACTGTAATATTGCAACAAGAGCCACGTGGTAATTATTTTACACACGCCCGTGCCTATTTTCACGAGACGCACCGGCAAATCAGTTCAATGATGTACACCTCGTCGTCACTATATAAAAAAAAAAAAAAACACTTTCAGCGACTATATGGACCCCAGAGTTGGCGGCATCCTAATCCTCGACGTCGAAAGTCTTGTCCTCGAGCCAGGGTCGGAAAATCGGCAGAGTCGAAGGGTAATGGGCGCCACGCTTCGAAGGAGCCGTTCCAACGGGGGCGCCTTCCTGTCTCAGGGGATACGTCGCCAGGACTATGGGGATCTGGAGCTTGATCTCCTTGTCCAGACTCTTGGGCGTTATCACGAACTGCAAACAACGTTACGCGGGCGATGTTTTACCTGCTTTATGAATATTCACCGGTGCCATTTGGCTCATCGGGAGCCAAACCAGGGGAAACAGTGTTCTGCCGGCAAAGGAGAAATCCATTTTGGGACAAAAAAATGTATAAACTTAAGGTGCCAAATAAACAACAGGATACACATTATCATTTGTTTAATAAAGGCGGGCGGGTTCTTCCTTGCGACAGCGAAAACTGTTTCACCAGGTGTGACGAGGGATCGTTCGTTGTCTCTCGCTTCTGGGGATTGTCCACCCGACTTACGTATACGTGATAGAGGACATTGATGAGGTGGCAGCCCCTCAGATTGGTCGGGGGGAGGGGGGGCACGTAGAGCTGCTCGTTGAGCCACTCCTCGCCCTCGCCGGGTCGGATTTTGCCCCTGGAGACGCTGGCCAGCTCGCGCGTCTCGCTGGCCAGGACCTTGCCGCGGCACAGGTACTGGATGGTCTCGGTGAGCGAGGCCTTGGTCGACTTCATGGTCACCTTGCTGCGGTTGCTCACGGTCGCCGATATCCCGATGCTCTCGCCGGGCACGTAGCCGCCCCTGTCCAGGCTCACTCGGCAGAAGACTGGGCCCCCCGAGACGCACGACACACCCACGTGCTGCTCCACCTCCAGTCTGGCTGGTTGCTGAGGAAAGTTTGTTCAAAATCATTGGTTTTTCCAATTAATGGAAAGAGATTGGACTTGGGACCACAAGTTATAGGGATGTGCTTTTGGAAAAACAGAGAGAAAAAATTATATTTTTCTGTAAAATACATGTCATAAATCCCAGGGTACTAAAAAAACGTGCTCTTTTCGAATGGACTGCTCCCTTTCATTTATTTATTTTACGCAAATAAAAGTGTGTCTCGTAACAGGCGACATTTCGGGAGTCGCTGTCTCGGTCAATATTTTGTGAGAATCCTATAGATTATTGGAAAGAACTGCTCTTGCGATCTAAAAAATCTTTGTATCATCAAATTTCCATCATGATATTGTACTGAATTTTTGGAATTTCGCCCGTAGGCTGCATGTATCTGTATGATTTAGACAAAGAGTCCTTACATCTTTTACATTTACAGTTACCACTACAAAATTTAAGATGAATAAATTCCTTCAACTTTGCTACTTATTCATTCTTAACTAGAGTTAGCTGATGCTTCTTTTGCCGAGCTATGGATAAATTTGATTCGAGCCAAATTAAGATTGATGGTAATCTTTGAATGCCAATGTACATCTCCAAAATGGTCAACAAGATAAAAATACACAAGAGTTTCGTGAGTGACGGACATTTTTCGACACCGTCTGGAGAAAGCAATCGTCGAACTCTTCCGCGAACTGCGTAAGATGAGCTATTTTTAACGCGCCTTCGAAAGTTGCATAATCGGCGACCATAATTGATGAAATAGTGCGAATGATGAAACGCGTGGGCGGCCCTGATGACATCGGATTTCCAGAACCAATACGTGAACTACTCGCATACCCGTCACCCATACATATTATACGCTTACACGCGTGCGGATGAAATAGCACTTTTCTTACACAATAAATGCACAGAGACGACCCGCGTGGAAATAATCCTCACGGGCAACATATAATATGGCTTCGTTATAACGATATATAGGTAGAAATATGCAAAAATAAAAATACCCCGTTTCATCATGCTAGTGATGAATAAAATTTGTATAAAAATTGCTCAACTGTATCCAAAATATATTATGTTGCAATTATTGGTAATACATGGAATGGTACTATATTTAGCAAACGGCAGTGCGACATTTCGGCAAAATAGGTAGTTTTCCTCAAACGTTGACACCCAAGTCTAACGTTTCCAAAACTATGTCACCAACGGGTATTATTTTTCGCGTGAAGGTTATCAGTATCCTATATATAGGTAGCCATCCAGACCATCTATCTGCACGCACATCCAACCTCGTAAGAAGCAAGTAACCCCCCTGCAGTCTTACCGCTAAAATCGGCGGCTCGAGGTTCAGATCTATGGGATTCATGACTATGAAGACCTGCTGGTTCTTGTGCACGAGGCCACCGGGCTCCCTGAGCGCGGCCTTGCAGTAGTACTGCACCCAGCCGTGTTTCCCGAGGAAGGTCGAGGGTAGGCCCAGAGGTAGTCCAAGCTTGAAGGGGAAACTGTGGATGCCCGGCGACAGCAGCGACGGTCCGTCACCTTGGAAAATCGGCATACCGATGTAGCGTTATAATATATGTTCAAAACAACAAGGTGGTGGTAAACGAAACGAAAAAAAATTAAAAAGTTGCTCACCAGGCTCGCCGAGCAACCGCATCCGAAAGTCGATGTAGTTCTCTTTGTCGTAGACCCGCTCGGCCCTCTGGCTCCGTACCCGCACTACTCCCTCGCCTATCACGTGGAAGTGGAGGCCGGACACGCTAAATTTTTTTTTGGTTTTTTTTTTTTTTTTTCACAAAAAATGACAGATTGATTATTGATCATTCATTGGGAGCACTTGAAACTATCTTACACGTTTTCAATGTAAAAAGTAGTCCTACGAGGTGATGCACTCTCATATATACGTATAGTGATTGAATATCATCAGATATTTCCAGTCGTGCACCTACGCGGGAATTTGTATAAGCATCTATTCATACAAACGCACATTAGTTCAAGAACAAAAAAAAAAAAAAAACAAAAAAAAAAATTTGAATTAAAGATATATAGGCTCTCATTTGCATGATCGCATGCATGTTATACACGTATATACCTGTGGGTGAACGGAGAGGCGATGAGGGACACCGTTACGACACATTCGCATGTAATATGTAATAGTGAACCTGTCGCGCACCCGCGCATGCATATTATATTTGATCGGGGGGGGGGGGAGGGGGGAGTTAAACTGAAAAATATAGTATGTTTTCTAAAATAAATAACAGCACCATAATCGCGTACAACAATTATTAACAGCACGGTACGGGAGTAGGTATGTATATACATATGTGTGAGATGTAGCATAGGTGCCCTTATCCATGTATATATATAGCCTTGGGGTCCGTTTTGCGTGCGCGTATGTATACATGTGTGTACGAGCATGTAAGTACGGAGAAACCGAGCGGCGTATGCACTTACGGTATATAACGCTTCTTTTCCTGCATCACGGTTGGCCGGCTGCAGGAGAGCGGTCCTTTCGCACGCCGCTCGGGAGAATCCGAGGAACGCCATGGCCGAGCCCCACTATACTATATATGGGATGGATAGCGTGTTTGGTGGTGGTTGTTGTTATTGTCATTATTTCGCTGTCGCGTTATGAGTACATTAATTTGTCAGAGTTGGAGATGGGGAGATAACGCGCGATGTTGTTATCCGATCAGCTGGAGGGTTTCATCGGCTGGGGGTGCTGTGTAGCTTTTGTGGATGCGTTGCATCATGGAAAATAAAAGAGGGATTATTTTGGCCGAGCTGTGATTTTTCGAGAATTGTTTGTTGTATCGTTATTTGTCAAATTTTTTAAAAGTATCGAAAGATGAAAAGTCACTTTTCATCGTGTTGCAATGTATCGTTTTCAGCTCTTCGCCCATTTTTTGGTTTTCATTGAATATATTATTTGTGGGAGAAAATATCCGACACAGTCCATTAGGTTCTTCAGGTTGGTTATCGAAAAATGTGACCCGAATGATCTGTCTTTTTTCACATAAAAATTGACGAAGAGGTAGCCTGGCCTGTTCGTTCGATTAATGAAACGACGTAACTCAAAACTTTATTGAGCTCCATGCTTATTCATCAGTAATTGTTTATGTGAAAAAAAGAGAAATTAGTGTGTCTTATATTTTTTGATCATCAACCTGACTAACTTGAAGGATCACTGAATCGAAAATTGTTTTTGTAATCCTTCCTTGTTGCGTGTAAAAAAAGTATGTAATGGGACGAGAGTTTTTTAAATTATATGTTAAATCGTTTGAGTTTGGTGATTGCACTAATTATAAATAAATCGTCTGTTAAGACTTGGATTGTTTACGAACACCGACAGCTACCAAAACGGAACGCATTGGAGTCTTACAGCTTCGTTCGATAAGAACAACTAAATGCTTGTGTTTAAAATGAAAATAGATTCAACGCGCGCGACAAATTTCACTAAAGACTATTAAAACATTGATTCCTAATCGCACCTTTGCAATGATCAATATAAAAACATTTTCACGGTGTCGGATAATAAATGCACCAGCGAATCACTCGATCCGCGATCGACTCGAGTCTACATCACACGAAACTTTCGGCGTATACGTGAAGGTGCCCGAACAAAAAACACCGCAAAACCGCTTCAACGCACGTCTCGGCTTTCGGATATCTCCGAATGTAGCCCCATTATACGAGCGACGGGCGAAAAACAAAGCACCTGAAATTGATTCTCTTCCCGCGAGTATAATCGCAGAGAAAGCCACGCACCTGTTTCTTTTTTTTTTTTTTTTTTTTTCAACCGAACCACCATTTACCCGTGATAATTCATTCGTAGAAAAACACAATGGGCATCGCGATCGGCAACTCAGCCTCTCCGTGCATCACTTGGGTATATTACAAAACCATACCTACGCCCGTGCACACCCACACACCGTGTGTTTACACACGCAGAGCCAACTCCTCGGGCGCACGGTACTTTTTCTCATCCAATCATAACTCAAGGCTTAGAGGAAGACAAAGCAAAAACTTACAGGGCCTCGTCGTCGAGTTCGATAAGTACGCGGCCGGACAAAAAGTGGCCAGGGAAGTACAGGAGGTTCGTGTTCTCGAACAGGATGAGGAACTTGCTCAGTTTGCGCGTCATCCTGCCGCCGTAGGTTATAAAATAAATGTACAAGGCTGCGCCGCTCCTCGCTTTGCTGTGTCCCCTTCTCTGGTGCGCGCGACCCGATCGCCGTCCTTCGTCACCGATACCTCGTCCTGCGTTTCGTAACGGTGGTCCACTCGATCGCCCAGCTACGGGCTCGCTAACCGGGCCGTCCGACACTTTTCCGGAGCCGATTTTCCCATTATGAGCAACACACTGTGGGTTTACTGTGGAATAAATCCCCAACGGGGATCGGCACGTATCCACACACGGGCGCTCGGCGATCTCCTCGGCACTGGTGCTGCCGCGGTGGCTCCTCCGCGCCTATACCTGGCGCGTACATCCACTACTCCGCCGTATCTTTTTTTCTTTTTGTTTCCTTACCGAGCGCGTATGAGTCTTGTATATAAGTACATGGGTAGTGCAGCTCGCGGACACCAACGCTATCCGATCCGTCTGTCGTCCCCTCCTCCACCTCCAAACTCGTATACGACTATATATATATATACCTACGCCGCTCATTCTTGGCATTGAGCTCACTTTCGCTTCTATTTTACATTCCAGGTGTACACTGTGTATGTAGGGATGGAGCGTTGCGTGGAGAGGATCAAAGCATGATGCGTGTATCGTGCGTTATATACTAGTGACTGGTCCGTGACCGTATTGTTACTTAGGCCTTAGACCAACTGAGGTTTTATCATGTATGGGATGACGAAGCGCGGACCACATGGGGTTTTTTTAAAATAAAAGTTCTTTCAAGGGCTGTATTTCTCGCATCTCTCTTCAATGTTCTTTTTTTACGAATGACAGTGGTTTGTTGGAAAACGTACACTCGAACACGCTCCGAGTCGTCGTTGGGTTTGCAAACTTTTCTAAAATAATGGATGTTTCGGGTTTGTTCATAGAATTTCAGGGTTACACGTGTAATGATGGATTGGTACAACTGTTAGTTTTCACCCAGAAAATATGTGGACGTTGCTGGCTTTTTTAATGTATCAAGTAGTGCAAGTAAAACGACACAACATTAAATAACATTTCGGTGGGTGCAAGAAAGAGCTGTATCGAATGGAAATGTAAAAAGTAGTTATTACGAACTGCAATTTTAAGCAAAAAGTAGTAAATTTAAAGAGTATTTTTTTTCTACTTTTCTTTTTAGGCGATTTTTTTTGTGAGCACAATGAATTTTAAGATATCATCTTAGTATTTTTGCTTTTAGGGTTTTATTCGGTTGTCACAATGTAATTTGAGAAAAAATAAGGCTAATCGTAGAGTAACTGCTCATCACCTTGATATAATTTGTGTTTTTATCATTTATTTTTTTGTTCTAATTGATGATTATCATCGCATATAAAATTGTAATAAAAATAGATATATATTCACACCAACGAGTTAATGCGTACCCTTGACACATTTGTTTTTATTTGTATAAAAGATTTTTCATCTATTTTTCTTAAAATATTTTTGATACTGTTAATGTTTTGTTTAGATTTTTCACTTAAATAAACAGTTTTACGATTTTTGGGAGGAAAAATACAATGTGTTTGTACTAATTATATCTTTATAAGACATGAAAACTTCTCGTTTTCTATTTTTGAATTGTTTAAATACATTTTAATAAAATGAACATAATTTTTAAACATTACTTTTACTTAAAAAAAATTTTCTTTTCAAAAACTAGTATTCCGGATAACAATATATATATATACCCTAAACCCTTTACAGACATTCTTAAACAATTTATTTTTTTTTTTTTTTTATTTAAATTTAAAACTCTATTAACAACTTTTTTACAAAATTAAGATTTTAAGTAATAATTCTACTTAATTTACGATAGTTGAAGATGTATACAATAACGTATAAGAAAATTCATCCATATCAAAAGTATAGTAAAATTATGAAAAGTTTTCGTGATTGTCTATATTATGGTAGCCTTAATTTCAAGTAAGGAATTTGGATGATTCTGACAAAATTTTTACGTAAAACATATTCATACAAATAATACATTGTACAACACACAGAAAAAGTCTACGGGATCAGCTAGTGTTTTAAAAATTTTAAAAGTACTTCTCTGCCCGCCAGGCGCAAAGTAATCACAATTCTTTGTACACCATAATTCATACTTTTTCTGTACTAGTCTGCATAAAATGGGCTTTTTTCACATTATTTGAAGTGCCGAAAATCAAATTTCCCACACTGTACATGAAAATAGTGTGCAAAACATATAAGTATGAGTTTTTCAAAGTTATATAATAATGTAAAATAGTATAATTTTGAAATATTTTAATTCTGTAATGAGTTTTTAAAATTAAATTATCAAATTTGAATGAAATCATATTTATATACAATTTTTGAAGAATAAAAATGGATTTTTTTTTTAAGAACAAACGGTTTATGTTTTGTAGTCGCGGGGCGAAATTCTATAAGTTTTCGAAATTAAATTGTAAAATTTGGATGAAATCATATTTATATACAATTTTTGAAGAATGAAAATGGATTTTTTTTTTTAAGAACGCACAATTTATGTTTTGTAGGGCTTCGCCCTCCTGTACCCCCCCCCAAACGGGGGCTTCGCCCCCTGGACCCCCACCAGGGGCTACTGCCCCTTGACCCCGCACAACCTGTCTCACGAAATATACCTTTATTCCCCTTAGTTAAAAGCAATTTAATGCTACCATCTTTGAAGTCAGCACACTTATATTTGAAAAAAAAATGTATACACATATATCAACTCAATATCGAATATTAGTAACTGTGTTACCGTCGAGACTGAAGACCATTTTTAATACTACTAGTGCCAGTATACACATACATACCGCTACATTGGCAGGCATATCGTAAATTTTATACTATGCACTCTAAAAAAAGCATGGTTTTTGGCAATGGACATAACGCAAAGCAGCAATATCGGCAGCCTAGGCTGCGTTCAGACACAACGGCAATATCAATCTGCACGCAATCTATTTGAATGCACGGGTGCGAGAGAGAGGGCGAACGATCCGTCATCTCTTCGCCTCTCTCTATCGCACTCGCGCATTCAAATGGATTGTAAAAAGTATTGGCGTTGCGTCTGTACGCAGCCTTACAACATATATCTACTGGAGTTAGCATATATATGGCAATGCTTGCACACTAATTTGAGGTTTATAAACTTTAATGAATTTTTTTATTATACATGTAGAGTTGATAACCTCACTTTGCACCCTTAAGGAGAAAAATAATATACGCTACTCGAGCGCAAGCCTTTGCACCCTTGGGCGAACTTTGCGCCCGCCGACTACTTTGGGCCCGTGGGCAGAAAAGTACTTTTCCGCCCTGAGGCGAAGTGACACTTTGCGCTCTAGTGGCGTAATGTACTATATTATTACGTATTCAAGCACGCGCCTGCATAAAATACATATGTACTTATTCATACTACTTATGTTACACATGATTCGTGCATTCTAAGTACTTCCACGTTTGTTATAATATATGTATTAATACATGTACAAATTGTTGGTCATAAAATGCAGAACGAAACAAAAACTTTCACCATAACCACCATACTACTGAAAAGAAAGTACTTTTGTCAAGTTACGTAGGACAAAAATTCCTTTTATTTAAAATTACTATTCATGCATTTGATGACATAATATATATACACACAATTCTTGTTGGAATCGCTGAACACGACAAATAAAATTTTTTTTTAATTTTGGCTACCGTAAAAGTAAAATAAATAATTTATTCTATCTGATTGAGATTAAAGAAAACAATAGACATACAGCTATTTTCCATTGTATAAAGTTGCAATTTGTTATGCAATAAGTTTTCTATGATTATTTATAAATTAATATTAAAATTTACCCGTGCTTATAACTAATTTTTACTAATCTCAACATTAATAATAAGAATATAGGTTTTGATCACGTGAAAGTTTTTCTTATAATACATATAATAGAGAATAGAAAATAAATCAATTTATAGGTAGGATATGAAGGATGTAGCTTTGCCTTTGAGCTATGACTTATATTATTTTTAGAATTACAACTATTGTTTGTATGAATCCGTGTAACATATATTTTTGCACCTCGATAATTATTTTTTATACGTGAAATTATTTTTGGCCTATCTGGCTTCCTTTTCTAGATATGACTGTTTTTCAAATTTCGGAAGGTTATATTGTGTCAAAAATTTTTTGAAGATTTTGTGAATGCCCATATTAATTTTTCAAACACGGCATAGAGAAGAAAACATTTTTTTACTCGTTCGTTTTAAGAACAGTCAAAAAAGGAAATAATTGAGGTTATGTTTGTGCATAGTCCAACCCCTCTATATTCGTGTACCTCAATCATGTAGTTCCCCATTAGGATATCCGTAAAAATTGTTATTTTTAGCCAATTTTGCTTTCCTTTAGAGATGCAGCGTTTTTTTCTTGTTATTAAAGGTTAAGTTGTATTATATACACACCACATACCTAAAATATATTTGTATATATAGGTATATTAGCAGCGTGAGGGGAAGGGAGCGAGCGGCGTACATTCGAGAGAGTAGAGTAGAGTAGAGTAGTTTTATTAGACTAAGGACCAACGGTCCAAAGTAGCCTTGCAATGGATACATAGCTGTTTCAGACAGCTTACAGAGGTTTAATAAGGAGATAGAGAGAGAGACGGAGCGGAAGGGAGTGTGTAAGAGAGAATATAAGAAGTTTCACTTTAAAAAAAAACATAAAATTCTGTACTAAGGTATAAAACTAAGAAAACTAAATACTGTACAAAATTTTTGGCAAAGTACTTAATATTCATATCACAGTGTATTTGGCCAAGCCTTATGCTTAACCATGACACATTGGTTATTAAAGTGTTTCCAGTCACGACAAATAAGGTAAACGACACACTTGAACAATGATTTGTTATGAGACATAGTTTTATTTGTACTTAAAAAAATAAATCGCGCATTGCTTCAGCGGCTGTACTACAAACGCGTACTTATTATTTTAAACCCAAGTATTGGAACAAAAATCCACAAAGAATTAGGAGAAAATACTAAAAATACCTATGAAAGAGAAAAAAATCTAATCTATCTTTAGTCGTACTCCTTGCATAGTGTAAATAATAAAATAACATCAATTACCTCCATTCAGTAGTGTTTTTGCTGAGTAAGTAAATCTCTCAGGAAATTGACACCGAGCAGGAAGAGGCCATCCGTAATGATATATGTAATACGCAAAAGTGGCAAATAACATTATGGCAACTATCAACAGTTTGGTAGAAGTGCTATGTTAATAAAATATTATATATTTAATTATACATTTCGCACCATAAGTGGAAAATACACCATAGGCACCCAAAAAAGGGTGAGATTGTCCCACAATAAAACATTTCCGAGCCACGAACTACATTTTCCCGACCAAGGACGAAAAATGATGTTCGAGAATATTATTTTAACGTATGACTATGTTGTCGGTGATTGAAAAAAATGTTCTCACTCATCACAGTACAGCAGCAACACACGTGACACATGTTGAACTCGTAATGATCGATGCACTGGACGACTGAATTTTTACACTCCTTAGCTGTCGAACAACTGATGCCGAAAATCGCACTGGCAGTTGAGTTTGGACTCGTTTCAGTTTTCGGATTGGCCGTAGGGAAAGTCGCAGGAACACAGTCGTATGGCTGAGTGCTATGTGTCCTTGCCGGTAGGGAAATTTTACTTTCGGAGTCGGAGGGAGGGAGGCTCTTCCCGGCTTGTGTATCGATGACACACCTCATGAGATTCAGGTGGTTATTCTCGAGCCAAAATTCAAAATTTCGATATTTAAAACTGCATCGTTGTTTTATTAAAATTATAAGCAAAATAATAAATTATAGTTGACTAGACTACTAAAAAAATGTCTAAAAATTATTTACAATTCATGTACGATTGCGCGTGTGATTACTTTAGCAATGCCGGTTGTCAATAATTTAGTATGTGCAATATTCAAATATCCATCGAACAATCATAAACGAATTTGAAAAGTAAATATAACCAGAGGATAGAGGTTTTAAATACATAATATTCTACGTAAAAATTTAAATTTAAATATAACTATTAAAATTGTAAATGAAATAAATACTTACTATGTTTAAGAAAAAAACAATAATAAAACATAAAAAAATATCACCAAAAAAGACCATTCTGCACAATAAATTGAATGCAAGCTGGCAAAAAAATGAAAAAATTATTATTAGAAACTATAAATATTATTATTTTAACAGGTAAAATTATAGTTTGAATAGTTAGTATTATAGTTAGAACAGTAAGAAATTTTATGCCAGAAAGTAAGATTTATTAAACGATTTTTTTTAGGTTTACTGTTCCAGCATAGTAATTTTTACTGTTCTAACCGTAATTTTTACTTTTCGAACCATTATTTTAGTTGTTAAAACATTAATTTTTACTGTTAAAAATAATGTTTTTTTTTTTTGTTTTTTTTTGCCAGCTTGCATTCAATTTACTATGTGGAATGGTTATTTTTTCTGGAATTACTCTGTTAATTTTATTATTTTCTTTCTTTGAGATGTGACATACGCAATGAATACTGCAATACATTCGTAATTTGCTTATATATGCATGTATGTACATAAAAGCCAGCAAAAATATAATTAATTAATTTTTTTCGCTCATTTTTTGGCATACTTCAATACGAAAGTATTTAAATTGGTGACATCAATTGAATTTATCACAACACACTATCAATAATATTAAATTAATAGACATTAGAAGTGCAATAGAAGTGATCTCGTCTGCCCTACGCGCATAGTAGGGTAGGGTGGGGCAATCAGAGATTTTTTTCACAGCCTCATTTTTTAAACACTATTACTGGAAAGATATTTTATTTATGATACTAAAAAAAATATAAATGATATTTAAATAACTTACAAATAAATGAAAACATATTTTATTTCTCTATCTGCACTTAAAAATATTTTAAAAAAAATAAAAAACCGAAATTAATGCCAGTTTAGAAAAAGTGGGGCAATCGATGCGGTTTGCGTGGGGCATTCGAAGTGATTTTACCTCGGGTTTTACAGTTGATTTTCTTTTTTTTTCAACAACTTGACATAAAAAATCGCTTTTCTTTCTTGATTACTAAATTACAAATAATTTGGTAAATTAATAATATAGACGCAGTTTTTATAAGTAAGAAACAAGCTGTGTTTCATCATGGCTACATTTCTTTTTTTGAGGTTAGAACAGACAAAACAAACATTACGAAACCGCTCCGATTGCCTTCAAATTATCATTTTGAAAAAATTTGTTAAAATTTTTTATAAACATTAAGCTAATATAATGAATTTTTTCTATAATAGCTACAGTAAAGTTGTGATCAAAAAGTCTTCACTGTAATTTTCACCACAGCTTCACGATAATTTTTTTGTTACCGAAAGATTTGACTGAGTTAGATAAACTTTGTACCGTAAAGTTGCGGTAATTTTTTCTCTGATTGATAAAAACTTGACGTTAAACGTCGATAATTAGTTGACGACATCAAGACCAACATTAATTATTGAATTTATTCATGAAAAATTTATCTATACTATTGACTAACTGCCGGGGTCTTCTCAGTCACAGCTTTACCGCTGCTTTTGCGATAAAAATTTACTTAACTTATTTCTCCATGTGGCTAAATAATTTATCCGTTTAAAATTGCGTGGTTATTGTTATTAATAATTCAGTACGTGTTAAGTTTAAATGTTTATCCTATGGTCATAAACAATACCAAAGAGTAGATATTATGAGTGGATGGAGTTTTTAAATACTTCATATTCCACGTAAGAATGTAAATTCAAATATAACCATTAAAATTATGAATATAATATAAATACCATTTAATAAGACAGCACAACTAGATGCTTAACATGTCCGTAGTTTGATTACATGTGCATGTACATTCAAGCCAGCAGAGACATCTTTCATTTATTTTTTTTAACTTACATTTTTTAGCATACTTTAAGGGGGCTCCTACGACTACTGCTGAGGTCAAAGACAAACAAAAAATAAATTTTTGTTTTTCAGTAAACAAATGTGTCTAAAAATCATTTTGATATTTTTAATAACGTATGAAGTGGGAAAAATGATATTTATGTGTGCAGTTTAACTTTGTACGAAAAATTAATTATTGTTTTGACCAGTCTAGTGCATACGAGGGTACACCACCAGACCAGACCACCTGTGTTGGTGTAGTATAGCGATGTAATATATAGGTATATGGTATATACATGTCCTGAACAAGTACGTCTGCTACCCACGTGACCTCCTGACCTCCCGGACACTATTTATTTATTTCCATCACAAATATCTCGCTAAAATGGTCCTTTATCCACAATTTTTAATACAGCATATTACAGAGGAAGACTTCATCTACAAAACGTATATATTCAGTCTGCTGGGAAATTTAATTTAGTTTTATTATAAACGAAAACAAATTGTTTTTCACGCTGCCCCATAGGAACACGTGCTAGTAGTTACAACTTTGAGCTCGGATTTCTCAAAATTTTGACCCATTCGAAATATAATTTAGACCACCATTAAGGAGGCTTGGGCGATTTTGAATTAAATGCTGGCTATGTCTGAAATTCAGAGATTATATAGATAAAGTTTGCTAGATTTTTTTAGGAAAACAAAATAGGTAGGTCAACACATTTATTTTCGAGAAAATCGCTTGTGAAAATTCGTCATTTTAACACGCAACCTTACGGAACCCGAAATTCAATAGACTACCGTACCGCAATAAAAAGCTGTGGGCCCACACATTAAATTGGTACATGTACTTGAAAGTATAAAGAATCTATTATTAAAAAAAAAGAATAGGATCAACACGTTAAATTTTGAGAAAATAGCGAGGAAAACATCGAACATGAGAATTGTTTTGTTCAGGTACTGTAAGTGCGCATGCGCTGTACATTCATAAACATACAAGCATGAAAAGTTAAGTCTAACACAAGTATAGGTATATAATAGCAGATGAGAGCAAGAGAGTACAGTGTTGTCAGCTTTATCGTGGCAGGGCCGTCATCTTTACACAAGGTACCTTGGGAAAACTAATAAATTTTTTAATATCGATTTTCCGAATGACTTTTCCACGTATTATTGCTATTTTGTTCACACATGTGTATAATCAAAATGATTATAAAAAAAATATTACAAAGAATCATTTGTATGACAAGTACCCCACAGGGGCCCCTCAATAGATACGACACCAAACGCCCAAGCCTCCTTAAATTCAGTAGACTTTTATTTACAAGAAATAATATATCTCTGTTTGGGGACTTTCGCGAAGGAGCCCCCTTAATAGAAATGTTTTAAAATTTATGACATCAATTAAATTTCTTACAATTACATCGAAATTGTTTAAGTTAAAATTTATTCCGGTCCTGTACAAGTGATACATACAAGCATTAACAGCATTTTTGTAACAATAGACTAAGAGTGAACCGCATATTTTCGGGACTATAATCGTTGCGGTTGTGAATGAGAATGATATTTTTATAAACTCCAATTTATCTAGTATTAATATGCCGACCTACACCACGAAACTATTATAAAACGCATACATGAAACTGACCAGTAATACCGATAAAAAAGAATTCTAGCAGGTTTTCACTTATCTAGTGTATTTAGTAGGTGGTTAGGTCAATAATTGTTTATTCAATTGTACATAAAAACTTCCAAGGATTCTACTCTTCTGGTAGTAAATAGCCGTTCCATGTGTTTTATAATAGTTTTATGGTGTACGTCAGTACATACTTAATTAATTGCAATTTACATAAAATATCAGAGGATGTTACCCCAACAACATTCTAGTCTTCGGCTTCTCTTGTTAAAATATATTGTTCACAACTGTAACGGTTCTTGTCTAGGAAATTTGCGTTTACCTTTTAGTCTATAAAATCCTCAATGTTAAAATAATATGCAGACTAAGGTGCTGTTTAATGCATTATTTCTACTGTGTTTATAAATATTCTAACCATTATTGACATAAATAATTTCACGATTAGGACTTAATTGTTTGAAGATCTTAATTTTTAAGTTGTGACACAAACCAGTAAAGTAGTTAGCACTCGGTATTAACCCGGAAAAAGTTGAAATGTTCGATCAATAGCAAATCAAGTGTTTTATCTACATAAACAAAGTGAATTTGGTATTAGTAATCCACTTTACGTTTATCGAAGGTTCACAAGTTTCACATTCAACCCTTCCGCTTTAATACATGTATTATCTTTTAATTATACTGTTTTAATTTCAAGCTCATTTTCATTGTAAACTGACTAAGAAAAGATTATAGTCTAGTTCTTTTGCTATTGATGAAAAAAAGTACGAATTTACATTTTAAATTAAACTACAGGTTAGGATTTAACAGCTTGCAAAATGTCTGGCCAAATACTTACTAGTCTAATCTGTAAAAATAAAAATTTTCTAAATAAAGCTGCGTGTTACTTTGATAAAAAATCCCTAAGACTGTTAACGTTTTTCAATTTTAAATAAAGTTTTATATTCAATTCTTTATATTAAACTATATAAAATACGATTATTAGTATATAAATAACTATACTTATTTAGACACTCTGGCAAAGTTACTGAGATATTCAATTACAAATTTAGTACGTAAAGAAAGGAAATTTTTAAATTATGCTTTTATTGTGTACATCATGAATGACTTTTATTTGTGGTAAAGAAAAAAAATTTTTTAAATTTTTATTGTTTTCATCCAAATCCAAGGTAAAAGCGATCATTTAATTTTTTTACTTATTCAACGATAGTTTTCAATTATTTTTAACACCTGATTTGCCTTTTACTTTTATAACACAAGAAAAAAAAAAATTTCGTTCCCCTTGGTTTCAATTCAAAGACAATTATTATAAATTATAGATCATGTTGTTAAATTTTTTTAGTAGAAAATTTTTTCTCAAAAATCCTAAACATTTAATTCCACTGGTTTACATGGCAAAAATTTTACACATCAGGGAAAGTAGTTTTCTTGCTATGTAAAAGTTCGATAGACCATGAAATTACATTGATTATAACTGCGTCTTCATGAACGTACTTCATTAAATTTATTCTTGAGCACACGTTCAAATAAGTGAAAAGTTATTCTATAGGTAATGCTTAAGTATTGAAGCATTAATAACTAATGTAGACGATGCCATTAATGGGCTGATAAAAGCATTTTTGGAATAACCTAGCACTATTAAATGTTAATCTTATCTTGATATATATTTAGACACAGCAACTATGACTGCACATTTTTACTACTTTACCAAAATTCTACTGTTATAAATGTTTAAAAATACTGTACACAACTAAAGCCTATCTTAATCACATATATCGACGGAAAAAGCGAGTTTTAAAATAAATACATGATTATATCAGGAGGTTTATTTTCCAATAGGATACAGAAACTGATCTATAAGCACCAACAATCTTTCCTTTACACGGCACAAACAGACAAAAAGAACAAAAAAAATTTTTTTCACACATATATTTTTACACCTATTTAAAAAACGTTTAAAATCCTATTATAATGTCATAACGATACTCCTCGCATGGCAGACTACAGAAGTGTGAAATTGAAGAAATTTTGTGTATTACTTTAGTAGCTCTCGACTACTTAGGTACTAGGCGACTGTATTTCTCAAGGAAGAATTGGATTTAATAGAACCAACAAGAAACTGTAAGTACCTAAACAAGGCTATAGAAACATTTAATTATGTGTTTTAGGTTGCTTTAGTGCTCATTTTAGCAATAAATAAAATAGTTTTACTGCAAGCACTTGAAATTAGAAAGTATATGCAATGACAAACATTCAAGTATAAAGTTTTAGTCAATTTCAAAACATCTTATTTATTATTTTTACTTTTAAATACTCAAACTACTCCAATAATGTAAATTGCTTGTTGACTTTTAATCTCTGTATGTTTTTTTTGACTTATTCGTTTCATGCGATTGTTTAACACTTGACTTTTATTTTTTTGAAAAATTTAAATATTATAAAAACGGTTTAAGCTACTCGTAAAGCAGATAGAAAGAATACGCAAACTGTAATTTAATTTTTAACCACAAGTGAAAACAGATACATAGAAATACATCTACAAAAATATTGATGATCTCAACTTTTTAGCTAATTTTTTAACTCAGTAGAATGATAAACTTAAAAAAAAATATATAATACAGGACAATACATTTTCTAAAATGTGTTAAAAACTAATTTCAATTTTTCCAAAAAAAAAAAATTTTTGTAACGTAGTGCCTTTATCTTTCAATCACAGTTTTATCATTACCATATCAACGAGCCAACGATAGTAGCAGTAAAAAAATTGTGGAGAGTGCTTAGTACTCCAGTATACTTAGCAATGGAGCAAATTCCCGGAGTAAAAAAAAAAGGCACAGTTACTAAAAAAACCAGCACTCCCATATACAAGTTTCAATTCCGAGGAACCACCATATACCGTTGCAGATATTGTGGGACAAATTACACAAGCGAACCCGACTTGTTGAGACATCAACTTGGACATGAGAGCACAGCTCTTATATACTATCCCAAAAAGCCCATGGAGGAAAAGAAGTAAGAACAATTCTCTCAAACACTTTAAAATTGAAAATGCATCGGACTACCTTCTTAATTTATTTATCAAACAATAAAAGTTAATGTTTTGGAAATCATAGTACTCGAGAAATTACAAGAAAAGATTTATTATATTCAGCTTGATTTCGGATCATGAACCTACGCCTCTGGCAAAATAATTACCATATCGCATTTATACGAACATGTAATACATTTATTTACTCGTAAAAATTACCTTAACACCATGCAAATTTACCGTGTATGCATAATTTCAAGCCTTCATGGCCACAATTATTCTCCTCTACGTATCTCCCGCCCCACTAAAAGCTTAGGTGCTTCTGATAAAAAATGTCTGTATCGCGCTTCCGGAAAATAAAACTAGATGTGAATATAATAATTTTCTGTACAATGATTTAAACATGCTTCAGCTGAGTATAAGTTTGAGTGACATAGTCTTGAAAATTGGTTTTATCCTTTATATAAGCGCCTGGACATCGAAACTTGGAAGTCTTTTTTAGATTGTTTCATAGTTACTTTTACATTATTACATAAACTCACTAAAAACTCGTCAACATGTCGTAAGCCCATTTATTCATCTACGTTAACGAGTTTCTAGCCAGCAGTAATTTTCTAAGAAGGCACATTTTATTTTTAATTCGAAAATTCTATTAACAAAAAAAAAAAAAAAAAAAAAAAAAACAGAAGCACACCTACAAAACATGCCGTTTTTTATACATACATCCTGAAATGTGAGAAAATTCGTGAACATTTAATAAGAGGAGGGTGACAAACTTTTTTAAGATTTTTATAAAAATGTATGATCCATCCGAGCGATCTCCAAAAAAGCCACTTAAATCCGCCATAACTCTTGACCATTTAAAAATTTTTTTACGTTACCAAACCTCAAATAAGAGGATTTTTAAAATAATATCAATTAAACTTTAATTTGTTTAAAAATATTTGGTAAAGAAAAAATTATGGCTCGAGTCTTAATTTTTTATGAAATAATTTCGATTCTTGACGATTTTCGATATGATTGTTAAGTAGCTATAACCATTGATATGATTGTCACTTTTAACTTTGTCAAAACGTGTAATGAAGTGATTTTACTAAGCTTTAGTTTTAATCTTAGTGAAGTCAAAAACATTTATCTAGTCGAAAGTTACAGCTAGAGTAAGCTTTCTAATCGGAATAATACGTTTCTATCGATTTTTCGTAAAATTACTTAAACTTACAAGGGACTTTTCTTCAATTATAACTTTTAATGCTATTGGATTAGTCCGGTAGCTGAAGCATAAAAAAATAGCCAATAAGGAACAAATCGGAGATAGCGTCCAAACTTTGCAGATCGCTTCGTATTATGGTCTGTAAACATGGAAAAATAGTTTTGTCCAACCAAACCACGGGCTTCAATTGTTATTAAACAATTAGTAAAAATTTACCATTTTTTTTCTTAGTTTTTCTCATATTACTTTTTTTGTGGCTGTCGGATTGCAAGAATAGCTAAAATATTTTGTTCGTTATTTAATTATCTACCGATCTGTGTAAGTTAGATCATTGGAAGACTTTTTTTCGCAAAGTTATATTGCAAAAAAATGCAAAAATCGTCGTTATAAATTGTCATTTTGAAACATCCATAACTTTTATTATGTTTAATGAAAATGCTTCAAAATTTGGTATTCGATAGTTCTTATAGAGATCTTAAGCCATGCCAAAGGTTTTTCTTTTATTATGAAAAATAACGTAAATAAACTATAATTAATTAAAAAATTCATTTGATTGACCTGATCGTTAAAATTGAGCTAGACTGAAACTTTAAAATGGATTTCATTCAAAATACAAAGGACTTCAATTTTGTAAAAAAAAAAAATTTTTTTTTTCAATTTTTACCCCGATTTTTTCACAAAATTTAATTTTGCAATATTAACAAATTAACATTACTCGATCATTTTTTATTGTGGAGAAGTAGAACTAGTTCCATCTAATAGTGTATATTTTTACACAAATTTAAAAAAAAAATTTTTACGATATGATGTTTTTAACTATAGTTATTAACAATTTAGTGTTTTTTGCAATTGTTTAATTTCTATCGGTTTTTTCGATTTGAAAAAAATATTATAGTATCTACATAGCATCTGTTGTTGTAATATATGATTTACAGATTTTTTAACAAATAATTGAAGTTAGAAAAAATTACTTAATTGTACAGTTTTACGTGCGATAACGGCTTGTGTACGGCGGATTTCATATTTCAGGCGTTTCCACACCAGTTCGAAAAATCATATTATTTGATCTTTTATTTTATTATTGTTTTGTAATAACTAAAAATACATAAACATACATTTTCATACAAAATTTATTATGTGAATGCAAGAAAATACGATGTACATGATATTTGTTGCATAAATTTTTTATAAAATACTATTTCTTATATTTAACGTTATTTTGTTACTGGTGTGTGATCACTATCACTCTCGGTGTCATCTTCTATTTCGGCGAACAAGATGTCATCAGAATCGTCTTCTAATACTATATAATTAGGAAAAGCATTTTACTGTGAAGGTAAAAATTGTGCTAACATGGAAGACAGAATAGTGTCTCTTAGTGAAGATGAAGATGATAACGACATTTACAGTACTCAGAACGTACAGCATGAGCAAATTCAAATCCAGATGAGTGAATTAGTATTAGAAGACGATTCTGATGACATCTTGTTCGCCGAAATAGAAGATGACACCGAGAGTGATAGTAATCACACACCAGTAACAAAAAAACGTAAAATATAAGAAATAGTATTTTATAAAATATTTATGCAACAAATATCATGTACATCGTATTTTCTTGCATTCACATAATAAATTTTGTATGAAAATGTATGTTTATGTATTTTTAGTTATTACAAAACAATAATGAAAGTAAAAGATCAAATAATATGATTTTTCGAACTGGTGTGGAAACGCCTGAAATATGCAATCCGCCGTACACAAGCCGTTATCGCACGTAAAACTGTATAAATAAGTAATTTTTTTTAACTTCAATTATTTGTTAAAAAATCTGTAAATCATATATTACAACAACAGATGCTATGTAGATACTATAATATTTTTTTCAAATCGAAAAAAATGATAGAAATTAAACAATTGCAAAAATCACTAAATTGTTAATAACTATAGTTAAAAACATTATATCGTAAAAATTTTTTTTTTAAATTTGTGTAAAAATATACACTATTAAATGGAATTAGTTCTACTTCTCCACAATAAAAAATGATCGAGTAATGTTAATTTGTTAATATTGCAAAATTAAATTTTGTAAAAAAATCGGGGTAAAAATTGAAAAAAAAAATTTTTTTTTTACAAAATTGAAGTCCTTTGTATTTTGAATAAAATCCATTTTTAAGTTTCAGTCTAGCTCAATTTTAACGATCAGGACAATCAAATGAATTTTTTAATTAATTATAGTTTATTTACGTTATTTTTCATAATAAAAGAAAAACCTTTGGCATGGCTCAAGATCTCTATAAGAGCTATCGAATACCAAATTTTGAAGCATTTCCATTAAACATAATAAAAGTTATGGATGTTTCAAAATGACAATTTATAACGACGATTTTTGCACTTTTTTGCAATATAACTTCGCGAAAAAAAGTCTTCCAATGATCTAATTTACACAGATTGGTAGATAATGAAATGACGAACAAAATATCTCAAGCTATTTTTGCAATCTGACAGCCACAAAAAAAGTTATATGAGAAAAACTAAGAAAAAAATGGTAAATTTTTACTAATTGCTTAATAACAATTGAAGCCCGTGGTTTGGTTGGACAAAACTATTTTTCCATGTTTACAGACCATAATACGAAGCGATCTGCAAAGTTTGGACGCTATCTCCGATTTGTTCCTTATTGGCTATTTTTTGATGCTTCAGCTACCGGACTACGGTGTCATCTTTTATTTCGGCGAACAAGATGTCATCAGAATCGTCTTCTAATACTAATTCACTCATCTGGATTTGAATTTGCTCATGCTCTACGTTCTGAATACTGTATATGTCGTTATCATCTTCATCTTCACTAAGAGACACTATTCTGTCTTCCATGTTAGCACAATTTTTACCTTCACAGTATTTACACACGTCTGAGCAATGGATTTCATTGTTCTCTATCCGTACGCAGTAAAATTGAAAGGTAGGGATTCTCAAATACGTTCAAAAAGAAAATTATCGTTCACATGCGTCGACGCCTGAAACATGCAATCCGCCGTACACAGGCCGTTATCGCACGTAAAACTGTATAAATAAGTAATTTTTTCTAACTGTCAATTATTTTTTAAAAAATGTGTAAGTCATATATTACATCAACAGATGCTATGTAGATACTATAATATTTTTTTCAAATCGAAAAAACCGATAGAAATTAAACAATTGCAAAAAACACTAAATTGTTAATAACTATAGTTAAAAACATCGTATCGTAAAAATTTTTTTTTGTAAATTTGTGTTAAAATATACACTATTAGATGAAACTAGTTCTACTTCTCCACAATAAAAAATGATCGAGTAATGTTAATTTGTTAAAATTGCAAAATTAAATTTTGTAAAAAATCGGGGTAAAAATCGAAAAAAAAAATTTTTTCTTCTTACAAAATTGAAGTCCTTTGTATTTTGAATAAAATCCATTTTAAAGTTTCAGTCTAGCTTAATTTTAACGATCAGGACAATCAACTGAATTTTTTAATTAATTATAGTTTATTTACGTTATTTTTCATAATACAAGAAAAGCCTTGGGCATGGCTTGAGATCTCTATAAGAGCTATCGAATACCAAATTTTGAAGCATTTTCATTAAACATTATAAAAGTTATGAATGTTTCAAAATGACAATTTATAACGACGATTTTTGCACTTTTTTGCAATATAACTTCGCGAAAAAAAGTCTTTCAATGATCTAACCTACACAGATCGGTAGATAATTAAATAACGAACAAAATATCTCAAGCTATTTTTGCAATCCGACAGCCACAAAAAAAGTTATATGAGAAAAACTAAGAAAAAAAATGGTAAATTTTTACTAATTGTTTAATAACAATTGAAGCCCGTGGTTTGGTTGGACAAAACTATTTTTCCATGTTTACAGACCATAATACGAAGCGATCTGCAAAGTTTGGACGCTATCTCCGATTTGTTCCTTATTGATTGCTTCAGCTACCGGACTATATTGTTGACCGTCTCTAGACTTAATGATGACTGTCAAATCATTATTAAGGAGGTTCTAGCGAGTAGAGATACCAACCCGCATCTTGAAGCTCTAATTTGCCAAAAAATCTTTGATAGTTGGCACCACTTCCGCAAGAAAAACATAGACTAACCTATACGGAAATACGACTAGTCGATCAATTGTAAATAGAATGTCTCAGAATGTTTTCCGGTTATCTATATTTTTCACGACGGCATTTGAAAAATAAGTACTACTGATAATACCCGACACTTTCGATTAGAGTTGAAAATCATTAGTCTTAGTCTACCTGCCATGAGCGCTGTAGTTGAAAGAGCGAGCTTCAAGCATGAATTCTCAAGATTTTGTCCGGTTAAGGATATAAAAAAGGTACCCTTAGATTCAGCGTAATCTAAACTATTTAATAACATATATTATGTCTAATATGGCGACACTTAGGCACTGGAACATGTACATAAGTCGAGGCTGCTCAGCATACAGTCTGTATCTGTACACATGTATTTTCAATACAAGAATGGTAAAAATGTATTTGTATATCACTATATGTATACATTCGAGACGCCATGATGGCTCTTTAGCAGCTATAGCGCTGCAGGTGGCAGAGTTTGGCTCCAAACATTCTCATTATTGTAAGCACCCAAAGAGCAACAAAGATTTGTTTATCTACGTACAATCTACATTCAAACATAAATCAGACGACATGCGTATCGACAATCAGAATATTGGCTATCATTAATTATATTACATTTTTTTATGCAGGCCATGTACAAACATAACTGTTAGAGAAAATTACAGTTCGTACACATAATTTCAATCAATATTTTATAGCGTTCACAGTATATTACACACCGAGAGGAGAAAGTACGGCATTCCCTACCCGGAATGTGAGTTGCCAAACATCCAGGAAACGATGCCATACTTTCTTCCCGAGGTCCGTATACGATTTGTCTCTTCCTCCCAACCTTTCAAGTGAAAAAATATACTGCGCACCTAGTGAGCGAGATTAAGAATGTCTTATATTTCACTTGCATAAATAAAAGTCATTAACGTGAAATCTCATAAATTTCTTAACCTTCGAACGTGGGGCGTAATAGTATATTGCGTACGAGTTTGCAAAGGCTTCGATTTACGAACCGAGAGGTTTATGGAATGAGCCAAAGGCGGGCGAGAGCCGTAACGAGGTTCATAAAGAAGCTTTTTCGAATGAGTTTCGTATACTATTTTCCGCCTGAGAACCCAAAATCAAGCGGCGAAGGTGCTATTTTGAGGTTAGAAGGCGGAAAAATATTTTTCCTACGTTGGGCGTTTTTGAGGGTCAGATGTGCCATCGGTAAGAAAAATAGGGTTCACACCTGGTGTGCATACAACCAGGGCAAGCACAAGGAGTCCCTTGGGCCCTGATTCGCAGGTTTTTTGGGCCTGGTGCTCGCCCTGGCAACATGCGCCACTAGGTACGAAAACTACCTTTTCACCAATCCTGCGCAGGGAGAAAGAATTTTTAAAATATTAGTAATTAAAATTCCTTCTTTCGGCGCAGTATAGTGGCAATTAAATTTACTGCTTATTAGGAAAAGTATTTTGGCATCCTCTGCGAGGCAACCACAAAACCAAAGTCATACTTTTGTCGGTGGTATAAGAAAATAGTATATTACGTCTAAGTTTGCAAAGGCTTCGATTTACGAACCGTGCGGTTTTGTAAAAGAAGCCTTTTTAAACGAGATTCGAATATCCTACTATTTTTCCGCCTGAGAAAATTTTTCCGCCTTCTAATCTCAAAAAATAGCCCAAGTCACCAACGCCGCTTCATTTTGGGTTCTCAGGCGAAAAAATATACAAAGGCTGCTTTACGAACCTCGTTACGGCCCTCACCTTCGGCTCGTTTTGTAAACTTCGAGTTCTTGTTTGTTCGCTTTCAAAGAACTTGCATATTTTATATCGAGTATTTGACAGAATTAGTGACTGTCACTGTGCGACTATCAGTGAAAATGAGTAGTTGCACATAAACAAATCATAAACAATATAGTGCATCTTGCACAGTTTCGGGTACATCTATGTATACTGTCATTTTTGTCATTTTTTTACTTGTATTTGTGCAAAACTGTTAACGGTAAACTGAAGAATATTATGCTTTTACCTTGCATTACAATAAATAATTAAAAATGTACTACATCTACACTTTCGATATTTTAAAAATATTGTTACTTCATATTTTGAATTTTATTTTATGGTATTAATATTTAAAACAACCTATTTGATTTCAATATTCGCAAATTTCTAGATCCTGTGTTTGCCTTATAGTGATATAACATTAGTTATTAAAAATAATTTTACAATTCTATCAACGGCAGGATTAGTCAGAAAATTCAATAATTTTCTCTTTTAATATAAAATAAAATGCATGACTAATGATTACAAAATAAGTAGAATTCTGCAGACATGCTTGGATTAAGTAAGACACTATGCTAGTGCACAATCATGGAAAAATAGTAATTAAAAAGGTAAATTTCAAAATAAATGCCAGAAAGAAGAGTTTAAATCGGTGGTAAGGCCTAAACAAAAGCTATGTTCTTGCACACTTACAAGGCATTATATTAAAAATTGTTAAGTTGAAAGAAAAAACAAGAACAAACATAAATTGCAGCCATTTTTATCAAAATAGCTAACTTCATAAAAATAAAAATTTAAATTAGGTTAACAGTTTTGAAAAGTATGGATTATTACAATAGAAAAAAAGTTACAACTACGATATTTTAATTCGTAAAAAAAAATAATAAAACTACGTACATGAATAATTTTAGGATTAAATTTATTTTCAAAGTAATTTTATACATTATTTAATGATTAAATACCACATTAAATTTGTTAACGTACGATTTACGTTACTCTATACACTTTAAACAATAAATAAAGCTAAAAATTTCTCTAGATTTTTGGTAAACTATTTTATGTACACACTGTATGTATTTATGTAATTGGTCGAGCCTCAATCTTCCATCCGCACTTTAATTATCACAATAACATAAATGCGTTATTAAACAAATCGTAACTGAAGACTTGATGTCAATTAAAAATGTTTAAGTTTAATTGATAAAACAACTGTAGTTAACTCGAGCATGTCACTATTAAATTCTTTTTACGACCAGGTAAAGTATATGAGACTAGAAGGCATAATTAATCGGACCTATAAATAAATAAATAAAAAGAATTGAGGTTTTCCGTCCCACTCGTCAAGTATTCTTATTTAACATTCTCTCAAATATTAAACGACTTTCTTACCTTTTGATGATTACTTCGCTGTATTTGTGAATCGGTTGGGACATTGACATCGAGTAGGAAAAGGCCATCCGTAATAATATACGTAATACGCAAAAGTGGCAAATATCATTATGGCAACTATCAACAGTTTGGTAGAAGTGCTATGTTAATAAAATATTATATATTTAATTATACATTTCGCACCATAAGTAGAAAATACACCATAGGCACCCAAAAAAGGGTGAGGTTGTCCCACAATAAAACATTTCCGAGCCACGAACGACATTTTCTCGACCAAGGACGAAAAATGATGTTCGAGAATATTATTTTAACGTACGACTATGTTGTCGGTGATTGAAAAAAATGTTCTCACTCACCACACTACAGCAGCAACACACGTGACACATGTTGAACTCGTAATGATCGATGCACTGGACGACTGAATTTTCACACTCCTTAGCTGTCGAACAACTGATGCCGAAAATCGCACTGGCAGTTGAGTTTGGACTCGTTTCAGTTTTCGGATTGGCCGTAGGGAAAGTCGCAGGAACACAGTCGTATGGCTGAGTGCTATGTGTCCGTGCCGGTAGGGAAATTTTACTTTCGGAGTCGGAGGGAGGGAGGCTCTTCCCGGCTTGTGTATCGATGACACACCTCATGAGATTCAGGTGGTTATTCTCGAGTCAAAATTCGAAATTTCGATATTTAAAACTTCATCGTTGTTTTATTAAAATTATAAGCAAAATAATAAATTATAGTTGACTAGACTACTAAAAAAATGTCTAAAAATTATTTACAATTCATGTACGATTGCGCGTGTGATTATTTTAGCAATGCCGGTTGTCAATAATTTAGTATGTGCAATATTCAAATATCCATCAAACAATCATAAACGAATTTGAAAAGTAAATATAACCAGAGGATAGAGTTTTTAAATACATAATATTCTACGTAAAAATTTAAATTTAAATATAACTTTTAAAATTGTAAATGAAATAAATACTTACTATGTTTAAGAAAAAAACAATAATAAAACATAAAAAAATATCACCAAAAAAGACCATTCTGCACAATAAATTGAATGCAAGCTGGCAAAAAAATGAAAAAATTATTATTTTAAACTATAAAGATTATTGTTTTAACAGGTAAAATTATAGTTTGAATAGTTAGTATTATAGTTAGAACAGTAAGAAATTTTATGCAGGAAAGTAAAATTTATTAAACGATTTTTTTTAGGTTTACTGTTCCAGCATAGTAATTTTTACTGTTCTAACCGTAATTTTTACTTTTCGAACCATTATTTTAATTGTTAAAACAATAATTTTTACTGTTAAAAATAATGTTTTTTTTTTTTTTTGTTTTTTTTTGCCAGCTTGCATTTAATTTACTGTGTGGAATGGTTATTCTTTCTGGAATTACTCTGTTAATTTTATTATTTTCTTTCTTTGAGATGTGACATACGCAATAAATACTTCAACACATTCGTAATTTGCTTATATATGCATGTATGTACATAAAAGCCAGCAAAAATATAATTAATTAATTTTTTTCGCTCATTTTTTGGCATACTTCAATACGAAAGTATTTAAATTGGTGACATCAATTGAATTTATCACAACACACTATCAACAATATTAAATTGATAGACATTAGAAGTGCAATAGAAGTGATCTCGTCTGCCCTACGCGCATAGTAGGGTAGGGTGGGGCGATCAGAGATTTTTCTCACAGCCTCATTTTTTAAACACTATTACTGGAAAGATATTTTATTTATGATACTAAAAAAAATATAAATGATATTTAAATAACTTACAAATAAATGAAAACATATTTTATTTCTCTATCTGCACTTAAACATATTTTTAAAAAAATTAAAAACCGAAATTAATGCCAGTTTAGAAAAAGTGGGGCAATCGGGGCGGTTTGCGTGGGGCATTCGAAGTGATTTTACCTCGGGTTTTACAGTTGATTTTCTTTTTTTTTCAACAACTTGACATAAAAAATCGCTTTTCTTTCTTGATTACTAAATTACAAATAATTTGGTAAATTAATAATATAGACGCAGTTTTTATAAGTAAGAAACAAGCTGTGTTTCATCATGGCTACATTTCTTTTTTTGAGGTTAGAACAGACAAAACAAACATTACGAAACCGCTCCGATTGCCTTCAAATTATCATTTTGAAAAAATTTGTTAAAATTTTTTATAAACATTAAGCTAATATAATGAATTTTTTCTATAATAGCTACAGTAAAGTTGTGATCAAAAAGTCTTCACTGTAATTTTCACCACAGCTTCACGATAATTTTTTTGTTACCGAAAGATTTGACTGAGTTAGATAAACTTTGTACCGTAAAGTTGCGGTAATTTTTTCTCTGATTGATAAAAACTTGACGTTAAACGTCGATAATTAGTTGACGACATCAAGACCAACATTAATTATTGAATTTATTCATAAAAAATTTATCTATACTATTGACTAACTGCCGGGGTCTTCTCAGTCACAGCTTTACCGCTGCTTTTGCGATAAAAATTTACTTAACTTATTTCTCCATGTGGCTAAATAATTTATCCGTTTAAAATTGCGTGGTTATTGTTAATAATAATTTAGTACGTGTTACGTTTAAATGTTTATCCTATGGTCATAAACAATACCAAAGAGTAGATATTATGAGTGGATGGAGTTTTTAAATACTTCATATTCCACGTAAAAATGTAAATTCAAATATAACCATTAAAATTATGAATATAATATAAATACCATTTAATAAGACAGCACAACTAGATGCTTAACATGTCCGTAGTTTGATTACATGTGCATGTACATTCAAGCCAGCAGAGACATCTTTCATTTATTTTTTTTAACTTACATTTTTTAGCATACTTTAAGGGGGCTCCTACGACTACTGCTGAGGTCAAAGACAAACAAAAAATAAAGTTTTGTTTTTCAGTAAACAAATGTGTCTAAAAATCATTATGATATTTTTAATAACGTATGAAGTGGGAAAAATGATATTTATGTGTGCAGTTTAACTTTGTACGAAAAATTAATTATTGTTTTGACCAGTCTAGTGCATACGAGGGTACACCACCAGACCAGACCACCTGTGTTGGTGTAGTATAGCGATGTAATATATAGGCATATGGTATATATATGTCCTGAACAAGTACGTCTGCTACCCACGTGACCTCCTGACCTCCCGGACACTATTTATTTATTTCCATCACAAATATCTCGCTTAAATGGTCCTTTATCCACAATTTTTAATACAGCATATTACAGAGGAAGACTTCATCTACAAAACGTATATATTCAGTCTGCTGGGACATTTAATTTAGTTTTATTATAAACGAAAACAAATTGTTTTTCACGCTGCCCCATAGGAACACGTGCTAGTAGTTACAACTTTGAGCTCGGATTTCTCAAAATTTTGACCCATTCGAAATATAATTTAGATTACCATTAAATTCAGTAGACTTTTATTTACAAGAAATAATATATCTCTGTTTGGGGACTTTCGCGAAGGAGCCCCCTTAATAGTAATGTTTTAAAATTTATGACATCAATTAAATTTCTTACAATTACATCGACAATGTTTAATTTAAAATTTATTCCGGTCCTGTACAAGTGATACATACAAGCATTAACAGCATTTTTGTAACAATAGACTAAGAGGGAACCGCATATTTTCGGGACTATAATCGTTGCGGTCGTGAATGAGAATGATATTTTTATAAACTCCAATTTATCTAGTATTAATATGCCGACCTACACCACGAAACTATTATAAAACGCATACATGAAACTGACCAGTAATACCGATAAAAAAGAATTCTAGCAGGTTTTCACTTATCTAGTGTATTTAGTAGGTGGTTAGGTCAATAATTGTTTATTCAATTGTACATAAAAACTTCCAAGGATTCTACTCTTCTGGTAGTAAATAGCCGTTCCATGTGTTTTATAATAGTTTTATGGTGTACGTCAGTACATACTTAATTAATTGCAATTTACATAAAATATCAGAGGATGTTACCCCAACAACATTCTAGTCTTCGGCTTCTCTTGTTGAAATATATTGTTCACAACTGTAACGGTTCTTGTCTAGGAAATTTGCTTTTACCTTTTAGTCTATAAAATCCTCAATGTTTAAAATAATATGCAGACTAAGGTGCTGTTTAATGCATTATTTCTACCGTGTTTATAAATATTCTAACCATTATTGACATAAATAATTTCACGATTAGGACTTAATTGTTTGAAGATCTTAATTTTTAAGTTGTGACACAAACCAGTAAAGTAGTTAGCACTCGGTATTAACCCGGAAAAAGTTGAAATGTTCGATCAATAGCAAATCAAGTGTTTTATCTACATAAACAAATTGAATTTGGTATTAGTAATCCACTTTACGTTTATCGAAAGTTCACAAGTTTCACATTCAACCCTTTCGCTTTAATACATGTATTATCTTTTAATTATACTGTTTTAATTTTAAGCTCATTTTCATTGTAAACTGACTAAGAAAAGATTATAGTCTAGTTCTTTTGCTATTGATGAAAAAAAGTACGAATTTACATTTTAAATTAAACTACAGGTTAGGATTTAACAGCTTGCAAAATGTCTGGCCAAATACTTACTAGTCTAATCTGTAAAAATAAAAATTTTCTAAATAAAGCTGCGTGTTACTTTGATAAAAAATCCCTAAGACTGTTAACGTTTTTCAATTTTAAATAAAGTTTTATATTCAATTCTTTATATTAAACTATATAAAATACGATTATTAGTATATAAAAAACTATACTTATTTAGACACTCTGGCAAAGTTACTGAGATATTCAATTACAAATTTAGTACGTAAAGAAAGGAAATTTTTAAATTATGCTTTTATTGTGTACATCATGAATGACTTTTATTTGTGGTAAAGAAAAAAAATTTTTTAAATTTTTATTGTTTTCATCCAAATCCAAGGTAAAAGCGATCATTTAATTTTTTTACTTATTCAACGATAGTTTTCAATTATTTTTAACACCTGATTTGCCTTTTACTTTTATAACACAAAAAAAAAAAAAATTTCGTTCCTCTTGGTTTCAATTCACAGACAATTATTATAAATTATAGATCATGTTGTTGAATTTTTTTAGTAGAAAATTTTTTCTCAAAAATCCTAAACATTTGATTCCACTGGTTTACATGGCAAAAATTTCACACATCAGGGAAAGTAGTTTTCTTGCTATGTAAAAGTTCGATAGACCATGAAATTACATTGATTATAACTGCGTCTTCATGAACGTACTTCATTAAATTTATTCTTGAGCACACGTTCAAATAAGTGAAAAGTTATTCTATAGGTAATGCTTAAGTATTGAAGCATTAATAACTAATGTAGACGATGCCATTAATGGGCTGATAAAAGCATTTTTGGAATAACCTAGCACTACTAAATGTTAATCTTATCTTGATATACATTTAGACACAGCAACTATGACTGCACATTTTTACTACTTTACCAAAATTCTACTGTTATAAATGTTTAAAAATACTGTACACAACTAAAGCCTATCTTAATCACATATATCGACGGAAAAAGCGAGTTTTAAAATAAATACATGATTATATCAGGAGGTTTATTTTCCAATAGGATACAGAAACTGATCTATAAGCACCAACAATCTTTCCTTTACACGGCACAAACAGACAAAAAGAACAAAAAAAATTTTTTTCACACATATATTTTTACACCTATTTAAAAAACGTTTAAAATCCTATTATAATGTCATAACGATACTCCTCGCATGGCAGACTACAGAAGTGTGAAATTGAAGAAATTTTGTGTATTACTTTAGTAGCTCTCGACTACTTAGGTACTAGGCGACTGTATTTCTCAAGGAAGAATTGGATTTAATAGAACCAACAAGAAACTGTAAGTACCTAAACAAGGCTATAGAAACATTTAATTATGTGTTTTAGGTTGCTTTAGTGCTCATTTTAGCAATAAATAAAATAGTTTTACTGCAAGCACTTGAAATTAGAAGGTATATGCAATGACAAACATTCAAGTATAAAGTTTTAGTCAATTTCAAAACATCTTATTTATTATTTTTACTTTTAAATACTCAAACTACTCTAATAATGTAAACTGCTTGTTGACTTTTAATCTCTGTATGTTTTTTTTGACTTATTCGTTTCATGCGATTGTTTAACACTTGACATTTATTTTTTTGAAAAATTTAAATATTATAAAAACGGTTTAAGCTACTCGTAAAGCAGATAGAAAGAATACGCAAACTGTAATTTAATTTTTAACCACAAGTGAAAACAGATACATAGAAATACATCTACAAAAATATTGATGATCTCAACTTTTTAGCTAATTTTTTAACTCAGTAGAATGATAAACTTAAAAAAAAATATATAATACAGGACAATACATTTTCTAAAATGTGTTAAAAACTAATTTCAATTTTTCCAAAAAAAAAAAATTTTTGTAACGTAGTGCCTTTATCTTTCAATCACAGTTTTATCATTACCATATCAACGAGCCAACGATAGTAGCAGTAAAAAAATTGTGGAGAGTGCTTAGTACTCCAGTATACTTAGCAATGGAGCAAATTCCCGAAGTAAAAAAAAAAGGCACAGTTACTAAAAAAACCAGCACTCCCATATACAAGTTTCAATTCCGAGGAACCACCATATACCGTTGCAGATATTGTGGGACAAATTACACAAGCGAACCCGACTTGTTGAGACATCAACTTGGACATGAGAGCACAGCTCTTATATACCATCCCAAAAAGCCCATCGAGGAAAAGAAGTAAGAACAATTCTGTCAAACACTTTAAAATTGAAAATGCATCGGACTACCTTCTTAATTTATTTATCAAACAATAAAAGTTAATGTTTTGGAAATCATAGTACTCGAGAAATTACAAGAAAAGATTTATTATATTCAGCTTGATTTCGGATCATGAACCTACGCCTCTGGCAAAATAATTACCATATCGCATTCATACGAACCTGTAATACATTTATTTACTCGTAAAAATTACCTTAACACCATGCAAATTCACCGTGTATGCATAATTTCAAGCCTTAATGGCCACAATTATTCTCCTCTAAGTATCTCCCGTTCCACTAAAAGCTTAGGTGCTTCTGATAAAAAATGTCTGTATCGCGCTTCCGGAAAATAAAACTAGATATGAATATAATGATTTTCTGTACAATTATTTAAACATGCTTCAGCTGAGTATAAGTTTGAGTGACATAGTCTTGAAAATTGGTTTTATCCTTTATATAAGCGCCTGGACATCGAAACTTGGAAGTCTTTTTTAGATTGTTTCATAGTTACTTTTACATTATTACATAAACTCACTAAAAACTCGTCAACATGTCGTAAGCCCATTTATTCATCTACGTTAACGAGTTTCTAGCCAGCAGTAATTTTCTAAGAAGGCACATTTTATTTTAAATTAGAAAATTCTATAAACAAAAAAAAAAAAAAAAAAAAAACAGAAGCACACCTACAAAAATAGCCGTTTTTTATACATACATCCTGAAATGTGAGAAAATTCGTGAACATTTAATAAGAGGAGGGTGACAAACTTTTTTAAGATTTTTATGAAAATGTATGATCCATCCGAGCGATCTCCAAAAAAGCCTCTTAAATCCGCCATAACTCTTGACCATTTAAAAATTTTTTTACGTTACCAAACCTCAAATAAGAGGATTTTTAAAATAATATCAATTAAACCTTAATTTGTTTAAAAATATTCGGTAAAGAAGAAATTATGGCTCAAGTCTTAATTTTTTATGAAATAATTTCAATTCTTGACGATTTTCGATATGATTGTTAAGTAGCTATAACCTTTGATATGATTGTCACTTTTAACTTTGTCAAAACGTGTAATGAAGTGCTTTTACTAAGCTTTAGTTTTAATCTTAGTGAAGTCAAAAACATTTATCTAGTCGAAAGTTACAGCTAGAGTAAGCTTTCTAATCGGAATAATAGTCCGGTAGCTGAAGCATCAAAAAATAGCCAATAAGGAACAAATCGGAGATAGCGTCCAAACTTTGCAGATCGCTTCGTATTATGGTCTGTAAAACTGGAAAAATAGTTTTGTCCAACCAAACCACGGGCTTCAATTGTTATTAAACAATTAGTAAAAATTTACCATTTTTTTTCTTAGTTTTTCTCATATAACTTTTTTTGTGGCTGTCGGATTGCAAAAAAAGCTAAAATATTTTGTTCGTTATTTAATTATCTACCGATCTGTGTAGGTTAGATCATTAGAAGACTTTTTTTCGCGAAGTTATATTGCAAAAAAGTGCAAAAATCGTCGTTATAAATTGTCATTTTAAAACATCCATAACTTTTATAATGTTTAATGAAAATGCTTTAAAATTTAGTATTCGATAGCTCTTATAGAGATCTTAAGCCATGCCCAAGGCATTTCTTGTATTATGAAAAATAACGTAAATAAACTATAATTAATTAAAAAATTCATTTGATTGTCCTGATCGTTCAAATTGAGCTAGACTGAAACTTTAAAATGGATTTTATTCAAAATACAAAGGACTTCAATTTTTAAAAGAAAAAAAAAATTTTTTTTTCAATTTTTACCCCGATTTTTTACAAAATTTAATTTTGCAATTTTAACAAATTAACATTACTCGATCATTTTTTATTGTGAAGAAGTAGAACTAGTTTCATCTAATAGTGTATATTTTTACACAAATTCACAAAAAAAATTTTTACGATACGATGTTTTTAACTATAGTTATTAACAATTTAGTGTTTTTTGCAATTGTTTAATTTCTATCGGTTTTTTCGATTTGAAAAAAATATTATAGTATCTACATAGCATCTGTTGTTGTAATATATGACTGACAGATTTTTTAACAAATAATTGACAGTTAGAAAAAATTACTTATTTAAACAGTTTTACGTGCGATAACGGCCTGTGTACGGCGGATTGCATGTTTCAGGCGTTTCCATACCATTTCGAAAAATAAAATTATTTGATTTTTTACTTTTATTATTGTTTTGTAATAACTAAAAATACATAAACATACATTTTTATACAAAATTTATTATGTGAATGCAAGAAAATACGATGTACATGATATTTGTTGCATAAATTTTTTATAAAATACTATTTCTTATATTTTACGTTTTTTTGTCACTGGTGTGTGATCACTATCACTCTCGGTGTCATCTTCTATTTCGGCGAACAAGATGTCATCAGAATCGTCTTTTAATACTAATTCACTCATCTGGATTTGAATTTGCTCATGCTCTACGTTCTGAATACTGTATACGTCGTTATCATCTTCATCTTCACCAAGAGACACTATTCTGTCTTCCATGTTAGCACAATTTTTACCTTCACAGTATTTACACACGTCTGAGCAATGGATTCCATTGTTCTCTATTCGTACGCAGTAAAATTGAAAGGTAGGGATTCTCAAATACGTTCAAAAAGAAAATTATCGTTCACATGCGTCGACGCCTGAAACATGCAATTCGCCGTACACAGGCCGTTATCGCACGTAAAACTGTATAAATAAGTAATTTTTTCTAACTGTCAATTATTTGTTAAAAAATCTGTAAGTCATATATTACAACAACAGATGCTATGTAGATACTATAATATTTTTTTCAAATCGAAAAAACCGATAGAAATTAAACACTTGCAAAAAACACTAAATTGTTAATAACTATAGTTAAAAACATCGTATCGTAAAAATTTTTTTTTGTAAATTTGTGTAAAAATATACACTATTAGATGAAACTAGTTCTACTTCTCCACAATAAAAAATGATCGAGTAATATTAATTTGTTAAAATTGCAAAATTAAATTTTGTAAAAAATCAGGGTAAAAATTGAAAAAAAAAATTTTTTTTATACTAAATTGAAGTCCTTTGTATTTTGAATAAAATCCATTTTAAAGTTTTAGTCTAGCTCAATTTTAACGATCAGGACAATCAAATGAATTTTTTAATTAATTATAGTTTATTTACGTTATTTTTCATAATACAAGAAAAGCCTTGGGCATGGCTTAAGATCTCTATAAGAACTATCGAATACCAAATTTTGAAGCATTTTCATTAAACATTATAAAAGTTATGGTTGTTTCAAAATGACAATTTATAACGACGATTTTTGCACTTTTTTGCAATATAACTTCGCGAAAAAAAGTCTTCTAATGATCTAACCTACACAGATCGGTAGATAATTAAATAACGAACAAAATATCTTTAGCTTTTTTTGCAATCCGACAGCCACAAAAAAAGTTATATGAGAAAAACTAAGAAAAAAAATGGTAAATTTTCACTAATTGCTTAATAACAATTGAAGCCCGTGGTTTGGTTGGACAAAACTATTTTTCCATGTTTACAGACCATAATACGAAGCGATCTGCAAAGTTTGGACGCTATCTCCGATTTGTTCCTTATTGATTGCTTCAGCTACCGGACTATATTTTTGACCGTCTCTAGACTTAATGATGACTGTCAAATCATTATTAAGGAGGTTCTAGCGAGTAGAGATACCAACCCGCATCTTGAAGCCCTAATTTGCCAAAAAATCTTTGATAGTTGGCACCACTTCCGCAAGAAAAACATAGACTAACCTATACGGAAATACGACTAGTCGATCAATTGTAAATAGAATGTCTCAGAATATTTTCCGGTTTTCTATATTTTTTACGACGGCATTTGAAAAATAAGTACTACTGATAATACCCGACACTTTCGATTAGAGTTGAAAATCATTAGTCTTAGTCTACCTGCCATGAGCGCTGTAGTTGAAAGAGCGAGCTTCAAGCATGAATTCTCAAGATTTTGTCCGGTTAAGGATATAAAAAAGGTACCCTTAGATTCAACGTAATCTAAACTATTTAATAACATATACTATGTCTAATATGGCGACACTAAGGCACTGGAACATGTACATAAGTCGAGGCTGCTCAGCATACAGTCTGTATCTGTACACATGTATTTTCAATACAATAATGGTAAAAATGTATTTGTATATCACTATATGTATACATTCGAGACGCCATGATGGCTCTTCAGCAGCTATAGCGCTGCAGGTGGCAGAGTTTGGCTCCAAACATTCTCATTATTGTAAGCACCCAAAGAGCAACAAAGATTTGTTTATCTACGTACAATCTACATTCAAACATTAATCAGACGACATGCGTATCGACAATCAGAATATTGGCTATCATTAATTATATTACATTTTTTTATGCAGGCCATGTACAAACATAACTGTTAGAGAAAATTACAGTTCGTACACATAATTTCAATCAATATTTTATAGCGTTCACAGTATATTACACACCGAGAGGAGAAAGTACGGCATTCCCTACCCGGAATGTGAGTTGCCAAACATCCAGGAAACGATGCCGTACTTTCTTCCCGAGGTCCGTATACGATTTGTCTCTTCCTCCCAACCTTTCAAGTGAAAAAATATACTGCGCACCTAGTGAGCGAGGTTAGGAATGTCTTATATTTCACTTGCATAAATAAAAGTCATTAACGTGAAATCTCATAAATTTCTTAACCTTCGAACGTGGGGCGTAATAGTATATTGCGTACGAGTTTGCAAAGGCTTCGATTTACGAACCGAGAGGTTTATGGAATGAGCCAAAGGCGGGCGAGAGCCGTAACGAGGTTCATAAAGAAGCTTTTTCGAATGAGTTTCGTATACTATTTTCCGCCTGAGAACCCAAAATCAAGCGGCGAAGGTGCTATTTTGAGGTTAGAAGGCGGAAAAGTATTTTTCCTACGTTGGGCGTTTTTGAGGGTCAGATGTGCTATCGGTAAGAAAAATAGGGTTCACACCTGGTGTGCATACAACCAGGGCAAGCACAAGGAGTCCCTTGGGCCCTGATTCGCAGGTTTCTTGGGCCTGGTGCTCGCCCTGGCAACATGCGCCACTAGGTACGAAAACTACCTTTTCACCAATCCTGCGCAGGGAGAAAGAATTTTTAAAATATTAGTAATTAAAATTCCTTCTTTCGGCGCAGTATAGTGACAATTAAATTTACTGCTTATTAGGAAAAGTATTTTGGCATCCTCTGCGAGGCAACCACAAAACCAAAGTCATACTTTTGTCGGTGGTATAAGAAAATAGTATATTACGTCTAAGTTTGCAAAGGCTTCGATTTACGAACTGTGCGGTTTTGTAAAAGAAGCCTTTTTAAACGAGATTCGAATATCCTACTATTTTTCCGCCTGAGAAAATTTTTCCGCCTTCTAATCTCAAAAAATAGCCCAAGTCACCAACGCCGCTTCATTTTGGGTTCTCAGGCGAAAAAATATACAAAGGCTGCTTTACGAACCTCGTTACGGCCCTCACCTTCGGCTCGTTTTGTAAACTTCGAGTTCTTGTTTGTTCGCTTTCAAAGAACTTGCACATTTTGTATCGAGTATTTGACAGAATTAGTGACTGTCACTGTGCGACTATCAGTGAAAATGAGTAGTTGCACATAAACAAATCATAAACAATATAGTGCATCTTGCACAGTTTCGGGTACATCTATGTATACTGTCATTTTTGTCATTTTTTTACTTGTATTTGTGCAAAACTGTTAACGGTAAACTGAAGAATATTATGCTTTTACCTTGCATTACAATAAATAATTAAAAATGTACTACATCTACACTTTCGATATTTTAAAAATATTGTTACTTCATATTTTGAATTTTATTTTATGGTATTAATATTTAAAACAACCTATTTGATTTCAATATTCGCAAATTTCTAGATCCTGTGTTTGCCTTATAGTGATATAACATTAGTTATTAAAAATAATTTTACAATTCTATCAACGGCAGGATTAGTCAGAAAATTCAATAATTTTCTCTTTTAATATAAAATAAAATGCATGACTAATGATTACAAAATAAGTAGAATTTTGCAGACATGCTTGGATTAAGTAAGACACTATGCTAGTGCACAATCATGGAAAAATAGTAATTAAAAAGGTAAATTTCAGAATAAATGCCAGAAAGAAGAGTTTAAATCGGTGGTAAGGCCTAAACAAAAGCTATGTTCTTGCACACTTACAAGGCATTATATTAAAAATTGTTAAGTTGAAAGAAAAAACAAGAACAAACATAAATTGCAGCCATTTTTATCAAAATAGCTAACTTCATAAAAATAAAAATTTAAATTAGGTTAACAGTTTTAAAAAGTATGGATTATTACAATAGAAAAAAAGTTACAACTACGATATTTTAATTCGTAAAAAAAAATAATAAAACTACGTACATGAATAATTTTAGGATTAAATATATTTTCAAAGTAATTTTATACATTATTTAATGATTGAATACCACATTAAATTTGTTAACGTACGATTTACGTTACTCTATACACTTTAAACAATAAATAAAGCTAAAAATTTCTCTAGATTTTTGGTAAACTATTTTATGTACACACTGTATGTATGTATGTAATTGATCGAGCCTCAATCTTCCATCCGCACTTTAATTATCATAATAACATAAATGCGTTATTAAACAAATCGTAACTGAAGACTTGATGTCAATTAAAAATGTTTAAGTTTAATTGATAAAACAACTGTAGTTAACTCGAGCATGTCACTATTAAATTTTTTTTTACGACCAGGTAAAGTATATGAGACTAGAAGGCATAATTAATCGGACCTATAAATAAATAAATAAAAAGAATTGAGGTTTTCCGTCCCACTCGTCAAGTATTCTTATTTAACATTCTCTCAAATATTAAACGACTTTCTTACCTTTTGATGATTACTTCGCTGTATTTGTGAATCGGTTGGGACATTGACATCGAGTAGGAAAAGGCCATCCGTAATAATATACGTAATACGCAAAAGTGGCAAATATCATTATGGCAACTATCAACAGTTTGGTAGAAGTGCTATGTTAATAAAATATTATATATTTAATTATACATTTCGCACCATAAGTGGAAAATACACCATAGGCACCCAAAAAAGGGTGAGGTTGTCCCACAATAAAACATTTCCGAGCCACGAACGACATTTTCTCGACCAAGGACGAAAAATGATGTTCGAGAATATTATTTTAACGTACGACTATGTTGTCGGTGATTGAAAAAAATGTTCTCACTCACCACACTACAGCAGCAACACACGTGACACATGTTGAACTCGTAATGATCGATGCACTGGACGACTGAATTTTAACACTCCTTAGCTGTCGAACAACTGATGCCGAAAATCGCACTGGCAGTTGAGTTTGGACTCGTTTCAGTTTTCGGATTGGCCGTAGGGAAAGTCGCAGGGACACTGATCGGGATCATCCAGTCGTATGGCTGAGTGCCATGTGTCCCTGCCGGTAGGGAAATTTCACTTTCGGATTCGGAGGGACTACATCATAAACTTATTCAATAAAGTAAAACTGAAAATGTTTTCCTCAAGTGTAGATTCCTCTCGGCTTGGACGTCGATAGCACGCTTCAAAGTAAATGTATTAAGTAGTACTTGATCGCCGTAGTACTTAATTATATGCACGCAAATCGCGTAAACAATAAGAAATTAAGGTTCATACTCTCATTTCGGATATATTTTAACACTACTGTTAACACAATATTGATAAGATCACTTCTCAAGGTGGTTCCTAATTGCACGCCGAACTTGAATCTATTAAGAAAATGGCTTTGGAATCACGGTAATTGTTGTAAATTGCGTAATTGTGTTAGTGGCCAAGTATTGGGACAGGTTTCCACCTTGGCCAAACTCTAGTACATTTATAAGGGTGTACATTATTAAAACAAAGGTACTTATACCTTATGTGGTTCAGGTGGTCATTCTTGTGGTGTCGAGATAACACAGTTATCTTATGGAAATTTCCAAAAGTTAAATTATATTTTATGCTTGTAGTGGAATACATTTTGATGATTTAACATTCAAATTCGATTGAGTATGCGTGGATCAGATTTTCTAATTTTAGTTGCCGTTAAATTCGTAAATACGCGATTTTAACAATAGTAATGAGAATAACCTTAAAGATAGTTTTTTTACAAGTACTCGTGTAGTTTTTCAAAATTCAACCCTTGTAATACGTGACAGTAAGAAAAATATTTTTTTAAATCGTATAAGCTCATGTCACACGATGCACAAAATTAATTTCAATTAGTTTTCAACTTTGGTTGTAAATTAACAACAGTAAAAAATATAAGTACAGTAAATGTAGATTTAAAAAAAGCGCCAAAACACAACATAAGTTGGTATAATGATTACCAACCTACGAATGCCAACTCGACTCTTGCATCTGCTGCATATGTATAGTATACTAGCTCTTGAGTTTTGCTTCTGCTAATTGTGTTATCGCGAGCGTGAGGATGGAGGCTCCCAAAATTAATCAAAAAGAGTACTTAAAGAAATACTTGTCGAAAGGTGATTCCGAAAAAAAGAAAAAAAAGAAAAAGAAGATCAAAGTCGGCCCCAAAACGTAAGTCTCTGATTATGTAGATGTATTTCAACTTAATCTTGTATCTACAGTTTTTCCTTATGTTTTAGGTTATGAATTAATACATAACATACACAATGCTTTTAAAAGTAACTATACAAATATTTGTAAGAAACATTTTTAAGTACTTAAAAAAAAACCAACGTTAACATTTACACGTTATCGAGTTACATTGATCTATGCGTTTTTTAGTACCCAACGCTTGTACCAAGTGTAGTCTCTCTCTTATCACTTGTAAACAAAAATTAATTAAAATTCACTTCAGATAGTTTTTTAACATCAGTTAGCAATACTAGTTATAGTTTTTACTAAGATGTATATATTTAATTACGTACATGCATCTTGAAAATTTACATGTCTGCACGTTAAATTGCATTGTTTGCTAGAAAATATTTCTTGAACTATTTTAGTTGAAAATTTCTTGTTATTCCTTTTATTAAATCGCTGATAAAACATTACTTGCAGTGTAACAATTATTGATGACGACATTGATCTGAACAAGCTCTCAACAGCATTCGATGATGACGAAATTAGTATTTTCAATGCCACCGAAGATGCACCTCAGATAGTTGGTATAGTTGATGAGCGTGGACCCCTTAATTTTGGTAATAAACAAAAATGGAAACTCATTGCTGATGATGGTACTGGAGACATATCTATTTCAAAAGTGGAAAATCCTCAAAAAAGCCAACAAGCAAACAATCACAAATCTACAGATAGTGCCAAAAGTACAAAAGAAGTCTCTAGAAAAAACAAAAGAAACCATAGCTGTAGCAACAGTAACTCTGAAAGCGATGATGATGACAGAAAATCTAAGAAGAAAAAAAAAGTTTCATTAAAGCGGAAAGGCAAAGACAAAGAACGTGATCATAGCTCATCTGATAGCTCAGACTCCAGTTCTGATAGATCTAGAAAAAATAAAAGAAAATCATCTAATGACTCTGATCTCAGTCCACCAAGATCTTCAAAAGACATGAAAAAAAGAAGACATGCTAGTGACAATGACTTGAGTCCACCAAGACCTATAAAAGATGTCAGTAAAAGAAAACAAGCCCATGTCAATGACTTGAGCCCACCAAGACCTGTGAAAGATGTCAGTAGAAGAAGACAAGCTGATAATGACGACTTGAGTCCACCAAGACCTTCGAAAGATGTCAACAGAAGGAAAAAAGACAGTGATAATGATTTTAGTGCACGGAGATCAAAGTGGGATAAAAGAGAAGAATACGAGGACTCGAATGCACCACGATCAAAGTTCATTTCTCACAATTCTCGTAGTAGAGATGAAAGATCAAACGAAAAAAGACAAAATAATGACTCTGACCTCAGTCCTCCTAGAACTTCAAGAAAGCCAATCAAAGAAGATGATCTTAGCCCACCAAGATCAAATAGAAGTAAGGATGACTTCAAACAAAGGAAGACACTAGATGGCAAATCTGCTGGTCTTCAGTCATTGAAAGCTCTGAAAGAAGAAGAAGAGGCACAAAAAAAACGAGAAAAAGAAATGCTGAAAAAAGTAAGTCCATTTTTCTTTGTATTACAACATAAAACTATGAGTTTTATTTACTTTGATTTTCGTATCTTGCTTGCAAATCTCATTTCATTTTTATAAGTATGCCATAAAGCCGTTCTTTATGCGACTTCTTAGTGGCACATTAAAGCTATGTACTCTCGTTCTCATTGAGTTGGCCCAAATCCCCCTTATGATTGAGTTCCAAATTTGCACTACTTTGGATCTGAACATAAATTATTTTCAAAAACGTAGGGCAAAGTGATGACAAGTATTAATTTTTTCATAGGAAGTTCGATTTAGCCGTAAATGTCACTTCATGCAACTTTTTTTTTTTTTATCCATTGGGCTCAGTGTCGGCAAGTATAAATTTTTAGCGTTTGGCAGTGTTTAAATACCGATGTAACTCGTCATAGTGAGTCTGCATCGCGAAAACACTTTGGATCTCCTCAAATCACAAGGTTTCTCAACTTTTGTGAGATTGGCGGCTGATATTAATTTTTTGTCTCATCTGTACCCCAGCCCTCAGCTCATCTAGGTCCACTATGCATATATATGTATTACTTAGTGTTTATTTCTGTTCATTGGTTATGTGACAGCATAATTTATGTCGGTCCTACATATGCGTTTATAGATTCGTTCACCTTACAATCCAGGGACGGTCGGGGACAGTCTGGGCGAGTCGGAGACGAAAGTGAACAAGTGCTCTTCTCCGATCGTCCCTGACCGTACGCGATGCGCAGTTTTACATGTTAGGTTAGGTTAATGCAAAAAGTAAACAAACTTTTTTGTATTTGCACTTCTTTATTTACAAACTATTGTTTACATACAGCATTAACCTAACCTAACGTGTACAACTGCGCATCGCGTACGGTCAGGGACGATCGGGGACGATCGGAGAAGAGCACTTGTTCACTTTCGTCTCTGACTCGCCCAGACTGTCCCCGACCGTCCCTGGATTGTAAGGTGAACGAATCTTATGTATCGTGCATTCCCTGAAAGGCCTCTTCTAATCCGAACAAAGAGTATGCAAGCAACTGATCAACCAATAGTGATTTGCAGAGTCAAAACTCTTTAACATAAATATTTACCTTGCAGATGAGTAAAGAAATGCAAAATAATAAAGAGCAAGTCGTCATACGTGACAGAAGAACTGGGAAAAGACGCAATTTAGAGAGGGAAGCTGAAGAAGCCAGAAAGAAACAAAAAGCCCAAAATGAAATTAATGCAAAGTATTCTGAATGGGGCAAAGGGTGAGTTTCCTTCTTTGAAAAAAAATATAATTTATAACTTTAAAAAATGATACTTCAATCATGATATTTCATCATTTTATTTGACCTTTAGTTTGAAGCAAGTTGAAGATCGCTCTCAGAAACTTCAAAGAGATCTACATGAAATGAGTAAACCTCTGGCTCGATATGCCGATGATGAAGATCTTGACAAAGAATTGAGGATGAGGGACAGAGATGACGACCCAATGTTGGCTTACTTTAAAGAAAAAGAAATTAAGGAAGGAAAAAGACCACCAGGTACAATATATACTTAGCCCTGTAGTATTTTCTTTGGTTGAGCATTGATTTTTGTAAACTTTTTCCTCTATTTCATATCATCTTGTAACTTTATCACACTATTTGCAGAAAAAATGAAATATCAGGGCTCATACATGCCCAACCGATTTGGCATCCCACCTGGTTGTCGATGGGACGGAGTGGACCGAAGCAACGGATATGAAAAAAAATGGTTCGAAGCTCAAAATAAGAAGAAAGCTGTAGAAGAAGAAGCCTACAAGTGGAGTTCAGCTGATTTATAATTTAGTTTATAGTGATTTCTTTCCATTGATACAAAAGTTTAATTTTGTAAAATTTGTACATATTTATTTTATATAAATTTATTTTTAATCGCTTAACAAAACTTGTTTTTCTTCCATCATTGTAATCCTCATGGCCTTTAATTTCTTTTATAGTAATTTTGACACAACTAATTTACACACAACTTATAAAAAGGAAGTACAAATACCGTTGTTTTCATGATTAATAAATTTAATATGAAATTTTGTAAAGTTATAAAGATGGAAATAAAAGTTTTAACTTATTTGGATAAGTTGTAGTGACCAATGATTGTTACGGCCATTTATTAGTGATAAATTACAAGTCAAATGAGCCTAGTTTTTTTTCAAAATGTCTGCAATTTCAAGAATCCCAGCAATTAAAATTATGAGTACAATTAGAGCTATTAGCATATAAAAGCTTGTTGTGTGGCTGATTTTTTTCACTTCTTGACTGTAAACCTGCAATGAATCGATCAAATTACACAACCTATATGTTTTTCAACTTGTTTTTGACAAAATACAACCACACTAAGACTTACTCTGGAATCCAATGTATCGGTACTCAAACGTCTCAGCAGTTGGATTCTGTCGCTTGTGAAATACATTTTCCCTTACAATGCGAAAGCAAATTTGGCAACGGCCAATGAATACTTCAATTCGCCAGTCTTGAATCAAATAAATCACCTAAACTCTACTATGTCAATATTTAGTTGTTAAAATTTGTCAAACAACATCTGTAATGGTGAATATATCATCGAAAATTCTATTGTGACGATTTTTTCAATCCTAGAGGTAACACCTAAAAGTATTGTAAAATAGTTTTTTTTTTCTTCAAATTATAATTGTTTATACGCCAATAAACTGAGCTTCATATGTTTTTGAAATTTTTTCGTAAATAAGTAAAATCAACATCTTGAAATACTAATTTAATTAAGTAAAAACTGCATAAAATACACATGAAATATTTTCAGAAAATTAAAAGTGCCAGCTTTTGAAACCAAATTAACTTAAATTCTCACAATGTATTAAATTTAATGATTGCGTTTTTCTAAATTAAATATTAATAATTAATGTGTAAGAAATATTGAAAAACAATATTTTATCATTACGGTGGATAGAGTTTTCGAAATTTTATAACACCCAAATAAGTAAATGGAAGAATTTTTCTAAAACGTTGACATTCATGTGAAATGCATGACTCATTTTATCAGTCACGAAAAATGTTAAAAAACACTGGAGGTCAGCATGGCAAAGAAACCACAGACCGTGCAATGTGAAAAACTTGTTGACGCGGTGCGTGCATCCACGCTCGAATGCAACGAGTACCGAGTTTCCCAGGAAAGCAATTTACAAATGCTCGAGATAAAGACCAGGATAAAACTAATCACTGACAGCCGCGCAACAGTTTATATTAGAACTGACTGGCCGAGGTGGTATAAAAGTGAGTCAATGGGCTTGTGGAATGGAGAGCAGGTATTTTGAGTCGGCGGCGGCTCACGCGCAACTTTGCCATTGGCTGGGAAAATATGGTGAGGCGGACTCCGAATAATACACGACGCAGAATCCGACTAAATAATAGATTATGGAAATAAAAGTAGGAGTGTTTTGATTGCGCAACGATTTCTGCAAAAAATGTGGCAATTTGGTTTAGTTTTTTTTTTTTTTTTTTTTTCCTCATAAAAAAAACAAATGGTAACTCTTCCGCTTACAAATAGAATCAGAGACTTTTAAAGAGTTGGTTGTTTGGAAGATTGAATGGAACACCTTCTTTACCTTTGAAGATGAGGTTTATTGCCAAAATCACGAGAAAAATTTATTTTAATCTATTGTATTGCAATCTCTCATGCAGTACTTGAGTTAATTCCGTGATTCACATTGAATGAAAAATAAAAATTATGAGAAAATATAACACATGAAAAAAAAATTAACAAACACCACGTGAATAATTAATAAACATAAATCTTATATGAAAAAAAAGCCTAAGGCATGAAAAAAAAAGATCACTTTTAATTTTCCAATGCAGGTTTACAGTAAGCGCAACTCAATCGAGAGAGCGCCGGGACCTCGCGATACTTAACCAATCGAGGTTACTATTGAGTTTTAGCCAATCAAGGATACATAATGGGACTGTTTCAAGGCCGATGCGACCATCTCTAAAAGGAGTTAAATGCAGTCTAATTTATTTTTTTATTTTTTTGTTTATTTTTCTAAAAACAAAGTTTTGAGTACTTTAATAACTAAGTAACAGCAAACGTTAAATTTTTAAAAAACTGTGATTGCAATCGTCTGTGAGTGTACACTGACAATATAAATAATAATATACTCATACATAACACACGCACATTCGTGCGTACCTTATATTTCTACATATTTTTGATTTCTACGTTGTGATTCTAACAATACATAAATTTTATTTAAATACTTGACTTTAATTTTCTTAAAAGAAAATTTTTGGTTCCTTTTTTTTTTAAGTAATGAACTTTTTGTAAATACGTTTGAACATATCATAGTAAGCTTGAGATTTATAGTTGTACGCAAAATAATTCCTAACATCAAATGAAAAGAATACTAAGAAATTTTTTAAGGTCTTTTAAGTAGATGATCAAAAATATGACACGCAATTTTTTTTTCTGTTAAAGTTGCTCGATTAATACAGTGAAGTGAAAAAAATATAGAATTAATAGAGAAAATCATTTTAAATTCAATTGTTTTACTACGAACTAACGTGACTTCAAATTTTGACGAGCTCTGTACACCGCATTAATTTTTATTTAGGTATAGAAAAAAATTAAAAAATTTTTTTCTCATCTTTTTCGATAATCTAGGTGACCGATCTAATAAAAATGAAGAACAAATTTGGTGTTTTTTAACAGATTGGGACCTAAAAAAGTGTAGGTAAATAAATTGAGTTAAAAGATATTAAGAAGTTAAACTAATTAAGAAAATCTGCCCTTATGTGTAAATATGTGTAAACTGCTGAGTAACAAAAGTGGACTGCTATACTTACCGACTTGTGATTTTTCTTGATAATATATACATTTTTATGAGACCACTTATATAATTTTTTCGACTGCGCATCAATAGCTGGAAAATCTCATACTTACTTCTTTTTATACATAGATTATGAGAACATATGAAGAATACAATATGTTCACATAGTGTAAATTGTACATTAAAGAACGTAAGTAATAACTCTCAAGTAAAAGAAGAATTAAACTTTGTAGGTACCCTATGACATAAAAAGTGTATAATGGTACGCATTTTTCGTCACTTAAATCAATCAAATAATTGAGTCATGTTCGAGGTCATGTTCTTACTTTTTATTTCCATTTTTTAATGCTAATGTAGGGGCCTGAGTTTTTCTGATTTTTTTCTTGTCAACTAACGGTGTTGTCAAAAAAATATATATATAAATAGATACACCAAGTACTCTAATTAAAACTATCAGGGAATAGAATACACTTCTGAAAAATGGTATGTAAATTTTACTATCAAACTTTTCAAGGGTTTACTAAATCTTGCTGCCAAATCAGTGATAATGTGAATACGAATTTCCAGTTTAAGCAGTTTTCTTGGAAAAACTTTTTTAAAGAATAACAGTTTTTGCCAAAATTAACTACATACAATTTATGATTTTTCAGAGTCAATTACAAAAGATAAACTTCGCGAGGACACTACAAATACTGCAGTTTTCGTAAGTGGATCGAATGTCTGTGATCAATTAGGTTTAGGAGATGATGTGATAGAAAAAATTCGCCCCACGCCATTACTGGAACTCAATAATATTATCGATTTCGCAGCAGATGGGATGTTTTCTATTTGTATGACAAAAGACGACAGAATCATCTGGTTTGGTTGTAATGAAAACGGAGAGCTTAGTAGAGATTCTACCAAAATACCTGAAACGAGCCGCTGGATACGTTGAAAGTTTATGAAATGTCATACAAGTTGATTGTAGAGATTCGTTTGTAGCAGCATTACTAGAAGACGGGTCTATATTCTATTGGGGATGCATTAAGGTAAGAATATATAACTTTTTATTTTTAGAAAAATTACGACGTTAGTTAATTGTAATCTAATATAATTTATTAAACAATGCCCAGGACACTTACGGAAACATGGGACTGGTAAATTGAAAGTTGTTTTGAAATCATCGGAAGATTCGATGAAATATGTAGTCTTGGACTGGCCATCTGATACAGTAATTATATGGTATTGTAAAGTTATACATCATTTATAATTGTTAATTTCTTGTATTTTGAAATATAAATTAACACTGTATACACTCATTCCCACCATAACTGCATGACCTTCGTACACAATATTGTTTCACAGAAAATTTTTTTACACTCGTGATACTGTTGGCCAAATAATTTCATAGAAGTATAATTTCATTTTTGGGTAACCAAGCACTCACTGTCCACTGATGCTTTTATGACATGTTTTTTTTCCTCATTCTAACGCCATTAAAAAAAAATTCCAACGATTTTTTCGGATACTTTTTTTGACAATACATTATTTTTTCTAGGTAAAAAAAATTGTTGAATACATCATCATTAGATTAAAGAAGTTCTTGAAGTAATTATTTAAAAAGCCTTGGTCCCATAAAAAAGTGTTTGAAGTATAAAGTTCACTTTACAATTAAAGTTGTTCAATAAACATCTTTTAGGTAAAGACACCAAAAACATCCACTTAAATAATAATAAATCTGTTCTCCTGACAATTTTTTAGTGCTGTAGTTAAAAGCTTCAACAATCTAAAACTTTCATTAGCCTATTACTGATATCGTTGATATTATGATTATATTTAAATGTGATATTTTTAAATTCATTTGATCGAAAAAGTATCTCGAATGTTGTTGAATAATGTATCATAAACATCATAACGCACATTTTATCGTTTGTACTGTTAATAAAGGACCAAGTAAAATTATAGAAATTATAGACTAAAAAGCATAGGGCCTAAACTTTAAATTTATGGAATAAACTTGATCAGAAAAAATAAAATTAACTTTTTTTGTTGCAAAAACTTAAAAATGTTTGCAAAATTTTTGTTTTATTTGAGTATTGTGGTATCAAAATTAAATATAAAAATATTTATGGGGAAAAAAAAATATGGTGTTTGATGGGATTCGACCCCATGTTAGTTATAATCAGGAAAAAATGAAAAAAAAAAAGGAATAAATCAATTGATTAAATTACAAAAAAATGTGTGTGCACTCGGTGCATCACAATGGGTTCGAAGAGGTGAGGTCGTTCGCAAAGAGGGGTATAATCTGAGACAAGATTCTCTATACCCCTAGACGGGTCACGTACCATCGGTATCTCCTGGCAACTCAATGTTCAATATGCCTAGCGCCTTCATACGCGCTTAACCACTCGACCACCGAGCTCTTGTTTTCCAATTCGTTAAATAGTCGATTTGAAGCTAGCATAGATAAAAAATGCCATTAGGCAAGACACTCGTGGATGTGTTAATTGCTTAGCGTTGTAGTCAGTAAATCTATATGTCCGACCAACGTGTCTGCAATCGGTCATATAGGTATACTGGTAACGTGTTAAAAGTATTTACAAATCGTTCTAGAGTTCCTTGCTGGAGGGCGCTGTTTTTACATCTCTCTCGAAGTTAGCTGACGGGTAATAATGTGTAAACACAGCTATGGGTATACCTCTAAAGTATAATCACAATCTTCCATCTTAAAGCATATTAGAAAAAAACGACATTTTGGAGCCAATCCAATGCTATAAATAGCACATTTTGGACACTAACTCATAGTTTCTACACTCGCTCATGCGGAAAAAACGAAGTATGTATCGTGATCAACGTCAGCTTCTACGGCTAAATAGTACGGAAAGCGTGACACGTGATTAATTGAGAAAATATTTTGTTTATTGAATCGACAAAAAAAAAAAAGCTCAAATCTCTAATTAAAAGATTATTTATAATTAGTAATTAAGTGATTTGTTAGTGTCAAGTTCATACATTAGCGATTAGTACGTCGTTCGGTCAGATCTATCCACTTATAAAGTATAACTGTCTGTAAATATTATTTGTCGTCCATTGACTTCTCATGATTACGTTTAAGATGTAAAAGTGTATTACATAACTGTTGAGAAGTGTCATTTTTGAGAAAAAGTGTGACATAAGTGGATTTTCCTTGATTCTCTCTCTTTGCCCCCCCCCCCATGCCATACTTTCGGTTTTCCATACAATTCAGAAGGACATTACAGCACACCCCATCACTACAACACATATTTTGAATTTTTTAAATTTTATTTATTTTTTTTTTAACTTAGTTCCCACTCATCGTAGAACCCAGCATCTTCTGCACTATGGTCAAGGCCCTTATCTACTCTGCCATGGGCGTTACCTGGGGTCTTATTGCGTGCTTCGATGTACGCAATATGGTTCGAGATTTACCGTCACACCTCTAACTTTATGGCGAAAACGTAACAGAAAGTTATCTTTTTGATGTTCAAAGGTATATTGTGACAGTAAATCTCGAAAGCTATTGCGCATATTTAAGAACTTAATTAGAACCCAGTAGTATTGTACTTGACTACTTTATTACGTTGTATAGTTCGTTGGAAAAAAAATCAGATAAAAATATGAACACTTTTAGCACGCTTAACTACTTGGCTATGATGAGATGGTACAAGCTTCTTATATCACGAATTGCTGACATCGTACCAATACTATAGTTTTTTTAAAGTCATGTTATTAAACTGACTTTATAATTTTTCTAAAAAAATTTTTATGTGAACTTATTCAGTGACAATTAATTGAAACAATAAAAGTACACCTAAAATTGGCAGATTTAACACGATTTTAATGTTTATTGTAGATTATATGCTTAACAATACACTAATAAAATATTTTTTTATTAGAATTAATTGTAACTGAATAAATTTACATAACAATTTTTTTAGAAAAAATAGCAACTATGGTAACTTTCGTTAAATCTTAAGGGAGTTGGGTTACGCCCCTGGGGGGCATTAAGGGAAGCACGTATATGTACCTATAAGGCACCGTGATAAAATCTGCTGTTCTAACCAAGCCCGAAAAGCCGTGGCTACATAGACGCGTTCGACCGCGTCTGACTGCGTCCGCTCGCGTCCGTACGCGTTTGACGTCCGTCAGAATGGTGCCTATAGTTCTTCACTGCCAACGTGCAAACCTTAAAAAAACTACAAAAAAGTGTGAAAATACAAGATACGTTTGGGAGCTAGTTCATTTGAAGTTGGCAGCAAAAAACTAGGCACGGATTTTCACGGACGTCAAACGCGTGCGGACGCGAGTGGACGCGTCTATGTAGCTGCGGCCAAAAACGTCTGCTCTCTTGATTACGGAAAATGCATTTGTGTTTAAATTGCCAGTCCTCATTAGTGTATTATTAATATGGTTTAAAAAATTCAGAATACTCTTTAAGGTATCTAGTTTCTTAGAGTATAAATCAAGTCGCATACATTTTTTCTTGGGAGATCAAAAATAAAGCGTAAACGGTATAGTCAATCTGATCTTCTTTCGATAAAAGTGTGTTGTAAATTTTCAAAATTAGAGATTTTAATGATATAGCATGAAAGTACAAAGTTTCAGATCATAATTTTGAGTAGAATGGCTTATAGAAGCGATTTTGTGAAACACCATCGTTCCACATAAAAAGTCGAGCTGACGTAAGACAGAGTACTCAGTACGTCCTTGTCTCCTGCATCAGTGTAGTTTATGAACCGAAAACAAATTTTTTTACTTTTGTGCAAATATTTCCATAACTGCAGATGCACATAAACTTTTTTGACAAGTTAAATTTTAGTTCATGTTAAACACGACGAAAAATGAGAACATCATAAAGTTTTTCTTCAAATCTGTAGACGCGATTTTGTTCAAATATGGTAACTATATCCATGTCGTGTTTCTTTACAACACTTTTATTGTTAAGTAAACTGTGCCCTTACTCTTCCTTAAGAATACACGCTTAAAGTAACAGGAGTACCTTAAGGTTGTTCCATGGATATCTTAATGTATTGAAATATCGTTGAAACTTTTTTTTGTCAAAATTAGAACGTATGTGGCAGATTCCTGACAAACTTCAGAAAGATTACGTTAACAGAAATTTTTTTTAAAGATTTGCATAGAAGTTTCAACTTATTGACCCACATAACGTTAAGTGTCTTGACTTTAAGAGTTATAAAGAATGTTGCACAATTCAATATACTGTCCATTTACGTATAATAATTAACCGTACAAAGTTTTATTCCATCATTGTCTCACAAGATTTTAAAATAACATCTTGAAAATGGTAAAATAATACAGATCAATAAATTTTTCGGCAAACCATTGCATACAGTACGGCAACATTGCAATATTGTTTTTGGCACGGAAATTAAAACTCTTTTAGTTGTGTTTACGTAAAATAACCATGCACGTTCAACATGACTCTATGATTAACTCACTTTTCTGCATAAATGGAGATGTGTATTATCTTAGCAAAGAACACGCTTTAATCTACGGTCTGCCACATGCAAGTGTCCGTCGGTGACGACGGAAATGAACATTTAAGCCACCACCTGTCCTTTAGTCAACGTATACCTACGTTCCTCTGCATGCATCTATATATTTGTGCATTATGATGCATGCAGGAAGTTTAATCAGAACTTTTAAGTCAAAGATGTATTTTGTTCGCTATAATTCATGCTGGGCCTTTAAACACATATAATGTAAATTTTAGAATGACTAAGCAAATCGATTTTCTCATTCCTGAATATTGAAAGACTTTCTCTTGTAATTTTTGACGTATCACGTAAGTCATCGTTGTTGTAGAAATAAAGAGTTTCAGCATAATAATAATCAGAACTTTTTATTTAACGTCACTTATAAAATTTGTTTGGCAAATATTCTGAAAATGTTAATCATTTCCTTTGCCAAGTAGATGAATTACTATTATTTACCTACATCATAAGACAAAACTTACTTTCAGGAGAAATAAAAATTGTAAAATTTTTTACATTGTTTAAGATTGCCTACACTGTATGTATTAAATTTTATGCAAGATGCAATCAACATTAATGTCTAATCTTTGGTTACCGTTTCGAAAAAGTAAATTGGATTTTCTTTAGTAAAATGTTCAACATTCTCTCAGTAATTTATCGCTACCTTTAAGTCTACACTTTCAATGAGCTTTTCATTAATAATATAATAGCTTTAGATTCACACATTTATCAATTTCTTTCGTAATTTCATTGTGAGTCTTATTTGTAACAATTTCAAACTCTATAAAGTCTTAAAACTGTATTTCGGTGGTAAATGGGCGAATAGCAACTCAAAAATCAAGCAGCATAATTGGGATGATGATAGCAATTTAAAGCAGAAAGTTTTCATTATCCACATCACATTTTTTTATAAATAAATGCAAGAGAGTGATAGAAAAAAGGATACATAGCTTTTATAAAACTGTCTTGTGTACATTGCCCCATTCAACTGGGATTCTCAGTTTTAACATTAATTTTTCTCTTTCAAGCTATAAAATGTAAAATTTATTAAATACATTATATAAATTTATTACATTTTCTTATATTTCAGCTACTTCTAAGAAATTAATTAATAAATCTTGACTTTTTTTCACAGTATTTGTCGAGGTACTTGTGGCATGATAAGGTACTTCCTATTTTTCGGGAGACAAATTTTTTCCTGTGTGTGTGAAAAAAGGAGCAAGATCTATGTATCAACTATGTAGATCACCGTTATTTCAAGCTCCTCAGTATGCCGAACATTATCCAATGTTCGGACCTATTGAATGTAGTCCATTATTGTCACCTTCACCACTAACAGCACCACAAGATGAGAAACTGATTTGGTAAATGGAAACTGCTTTGTTATTCCTAAATAATCTCCAAACAAATGTGGAGAAAGATTCAGTTAGAGTCCACGCATAGTACTCTTGGTAAGCTAGCATAAAGGATTTTGCGTTATAGGTTACAGAATCATGTGAACATTCATATCTAAAGAAAATTTTTTGTTTGGTAAAAAGTACAATTTTAAGCAAATCCTGATTACATATTTAATGCTGTTTGTGCGGTGCATCCACTACTGTCTCTTTGGTTTTAAAAACCATAATTTTGCAGAGAAGCAAGCAAACGTTTTGTCTTTCCGAGAGGACAATGTAATTGGATTTTTACTTTTATTAATTTTTGTCACGAACTTTTTTTACGACAGGCATAAAAATAAATGCTGACACGTTGGTCTTGAATTAACGAGTTGTGATCAAAAACACGTAAAAAACCTCAACGGTACGTTTTGTTCGCTAATGAAAAGGAATGATTTCGTACTTAAAAGAATTGAACGTTTTATAGTTCAAACGCTTGATTATTGTACATGTTATGTATCTATAAAAATATTATCTTGGCGAGAAACGTTAATAAAAATGCGATTGAATGAGATCAAAGTATCAAGTATGCCCGACACAATATTTGGTTTTGTAAATTATTTGATATGACTTACATTTAAATGAATGGTGTAAGAAAAAATCAATTTTAATAAGCCATGCAGGTAAAATAACTTATTAATAAAAGTTCATGTTGTTCATGTTTTAACGAACAGTAAAGAAATTTGAGAATATTAACCAAGATGAACTCTTCATGTAGGTACTGAATTGCGTCAGTAAATTAAAATTACCAAAAAAAAAAAAAAAAATTCAGGGCACGTTCTATAGAAGTAAATTCTGTCATTCGTTACTTGGATCGTTTGATCGTTGAGTCAAATGGAAACTATTCTGATTCAGGAAGTAACTTGTAAAGTAGTAAACACTTTTCTCCTGAAGGTTAAGACCAATAATATTGATAATGACAATATAGGTATCTATCAGTATCATTTCGTTATGTATTCAATATGTAGTATGAAACAGGCTGCAGTGAACTTTTTTTTTCCCGAAAAACTTTTTACAAAATTATAAAAAAAATCCTAAGCACAACAACTTGACAATAAGGAACCTATACGTAAAAAATATGTACAGGAAAAAGATCAGCAGTTTTTAAATGCTATATGGAATCAAGGAAAAGTTTTTTTTTTAATTTCATCATTTGAGAAACTGGTATACTCATTATATGATGTAAGTATAACGCCATTGACCGAACACCAATTGAAATCACAAAATGTTTTAGAACAGGCATTATTCGATATCCATTACAGGAAATGTTGAAAGTTTCTATTTCTCAATCCAATTTTTTTCTATAATTTTGAAAATTTTTTATTATTAGAACGGATATTGACTTGTAATTTTGAAGTTTTTAATGAGATGCATAAAAATGATAGTTCCATAGTTTCTTAAATTTTAATACTTTCATTATTGATTTTTATGACTGCAAGAATTAATTTTACTCGTCCCCCGTGACGTACTTACTGACGGTCCCCTCTACACCACATAGCGCCACACCACACCTCACATTTTGAGCTTTATAAATTTTTTTTTTTTTTTTTAACCAGTTTCAAAAAAAAAGGAAAAAAAAAATTTTCCAAACAAATTTCAACTTCCGACCTTGTGTTCACTTATCAAGGCCCTTACACACTTTGCTATGAGTGGTGCTGACATAAAAAATTCGATTACTACATATTATGGAGTCCTTCGTAATTTTTTATGTAAATTTTTATTTAATGAATATTTATTCCTTTGGTGTAATTGTAAATTTAATTAATAAATAATTTATTTAATAAAATAATTTTTTCTTTTAAATGTTTTTTCAAAAAATTTAGAAATTTGTAGATTTTAGCAGAGCAGCTTTCCAATGTATTAAGAAATTTTTGTATGTATACAATTAAATTGTTACTTTTACAATAAACAAATGATTGCTTATACAATTTTTAATATTTTTCAAAAATTAAAATAAAATTTTTCGTATTGTACAAATACAATAATTAATTTTTATTGTATTTTATTCTTTCACAATTTTTTCACTCAGAATTGAAATGATTTTTTGACTCAAAGCTGTTTTTCACATACTCAGTGGGAGAAAAGTTTAGAGAAGTGGGTGAAACACTAATGTGTGCAGTAAAGCTAGCAATTGTTTTTCTTCGGTGGATGTACTCACATAAATGCTTTTACGCACACCTTATCCCCTATTTTAAAATTTATTTAAAAACCAACTTGTGGGGGGTCTATTTGAAAATTCGATAGGTTTATCTTAAAGTAATCTTTTAACCCAAAAAATTGGAAGATTCCTATAAATCATATAAATGCCATTTAACGTGATTTTTTCATAAGGTCATATGATAAATATCGATTTTTTAAAATTTAAACATATGTAAAATAATGGTACAGTCAAACGAGCTGCAATGTTCGTGGGTATTTTTTATGCTATTTCAATATACGTTTGACGTTTGAATGAAAGCTGTAGAAAAAACCTATGTGCAACGAACGTCCTGAAGGGACATTCACTGGAATGTAATACTACTCTATTGAAGAAAGCAATACTATAGGATGGTTTTTCTTAATTTTCTGTATACAATATTATATTTTGGGTATTAAGTATGGACTACAAATAAGTGTGGGAGCATATGTGATAGATGTAAGGATAATGTTACAGATATAATCAGCATAGGCAGTAGAAAGTTGTTTTGAAATCATCGGAAGATTCGAAGAAATATGTAGTCTTGGACTGGCCATCTGATATAGTAATTATATGGTATTGTAAAGTGATATATCGTTTATAATCGTTAACTTCTTATATTTTAAAATATAAATTAACACTGTATACACTCATTCCCACCATAACTGCATGACCTTCGTACACAATATTGTTTCACAGAAAATTTTTTTACACTCGTGATACTGTTGGCCAAATAATTCCATAGAAGTATAATTTCATTTTTGGGTAACCAAGCACTCACTGTCCACTGATGTTTTTATGACATGTTTTTGTTCCTCATTCTAACGCCATTAAAAAAAATTCCAACGATTTTTTCGGATACTTTTTTTGACAATACATTATTTTTTCTAGGTAAAAAAAATTGTTGAATACATCATCATTAGATTAAAGAAGTTCTTGAAGTAATTATTTAAAAAGCCTTGGTCCCATAAAAAAGTGTTTGAAGTATAAAGTTCACTTTACAATTAAAGTTGTTCAATAAACATCTTTTAGGTAAAGACACCAAAAACATCCACTTAAATAATAATAAATCTGTTCTCCTGACAATTTTTTAGTGCTGTAGTTAAAAGCTTCAACAATCTAAAACTTTCATTAGCCTATTACTGATATCGTTGATATTATGATTATATTTAAATGTGATATTTTTAAATTCATTTGATCGAAAAATTATCTCTAATGTTGTTGAATAATGTATCATAAACATCATAACGCACATTTTATCGTTTGTACTGTTAATAAAGGACCAAGTAAAATTATAGAAATTATAGACTAAAAAGCATAGGGCCTAAACTTTAAATTTATGGAATAAACTTGATCAGAAAAAATAAAATTAACTTTTTTTGTTGCAAAAACTTAAAAATGTTTGCAAAATTTTTGTTTTATTTGAGTATTGTGGTATCAAAATTAAATATAAAAATATTTATGGGGAAAAAAAAATATGGTGTTTGATGGGATTCGACCCCATGTTAGTTATAATCAGGAAAAAAAGAAAAAAAAAAGGAATAAATCAATTGATTAAATTACAAAAAAATGTGTGTGCACTCGGTGCATCACAATGGGTTCGAAGAGGTGAGGTCGTTCGCAAAGAGGGGTATAATCTGAGACAAGATTCTCTATACCCCTAGACGGGTCACGTACCATCGGTATCTCCTGGCAACTCAATGTTCAATATGCCTAGCGCTTTCATACGCGCTTAACCACTCGACCACCGAGCTCTTGTTTTCCAATTTGTTAAATAGTCGATTTGAAGCTAGCATAGATAAAAAATGCCATTAGGCAAGAAACTCGTGGATGTGTTAATTGCTTAGCGTTGTAGTCGGTATATCTATATGTCCGACCAACGTGTCTGCAATCGGTCATATAGGTATACTGGTAACGTGTTAAAAGTATTTACAAATCGTTCTAGAGTTCCTTGCTGGAGGGCGCTGTTTTTACATCTCTCTCGAAGTTAGCTGACGGGTAATAATGTGTAAACACAGCTATGGGTATACCTCTGAAGTATAATCACAATCTTCCATCTTAAAGCATATTAGAAAAAAACGACATTTTGGAGCCAATCCAATGCTATAAATGGCACATTTTGGACACTAACTCATAGTTTCTACACTCGCTCATGCGGAAAAAACGAAGTATGTATCGTGATCAACGTCAGCTTCTACGGCTAAACAGTACGGAAAGCGTGACACGTGATTAATTGAGAAAATATTTTGTTTATTGAATCGACAAAAAAAAAAAAGCTCAAATCTCTAATTAAAAGATTATTTATAATTAGTAATTAAGTGATTTGTTAGTGTCAAGTTCATACATTAGCGATTAGTACGTCGTTCGGTCAGATCTATCCACTTATAAAGTATAACTGTCTGTAAATATTATTTGTCGTCCATTGACTTCTCATGATTACGTTTAAGATGTAAAAGTGTATTACATAACTGTTGAGAAGTGTCATTTTTGAGAAAAAGTGTGACATAAGTGGATTTTCCTTGATTCTCTCTCTTTGCCCCCCCCCCCATGCCATACTTTCGGTTTTCCATACAATTCAGAAGGACATTACAGCACACCCCATCACTACAACACATATTTTGAATTTTTTAAATTTTATTTATTTTTTTTTTAACTTAGTTCCCACTCATCGTAGAACCCAGCATCTTCTGCACTATGGTCAAGGCCCTTATCTACTCTGCCATGGGCGTTACCTGGGGTCTTATTGCGTGCTTCGATGTACGCAATATGGTTCGAGATTTACCGTCACACCTCTAACTTTATGGCGAAAACGTAACAGAAAGTTATCTTTTTGATGTTCAAAGGTATATTGTGACAGTAAATCTCGAAAGCTATTGCGCATATTGAAGAACTTAATTAGAACCCAGTAGTATTGTACTTGACTACTTTATTACGTTGTATAGTTCGTTGGAAAAAAAATCAGATAAAAATATGAACACTTTTAGCACGCTTAACTACTTGGCTATGATGAGATGGTACAAGCTTCTTATATCACGAATTGCTGACATCGTACCAATACTATAGTTTTTTTAAAGTCATGTTATTAAACTGACTTTATAATTTTTCTAAAAAAATTTTTATGTGAACTTATTCAGTGACAATTAATTGAAACAATAAAAGTACACCTAAAATTGGCAGATTTAACACGATTTTAATGTTTATTGTAGATTATATGCTTAACAATACACTAATAAAATATTTTTTTATTAGAATTAATTGTAACTGAATAAATTTACATAACAATTTTTTTAGAAAAAATAGCAACTATGGTAACTTTCGTTAAATCTTAAGGGAGTTGGGTTACGCCCCTGGGGGGCATTAAGGGAAGCACGTATATGTACCTATAAGGCACCGTGATAAAATCTGCTGTTCTAACCAAGCCCGAAAAGCCGTGGCTACATAGACGCGTCCGACCGCGTCTGACTACGTCCGCTCGCGTCCGTACGCGTTTGACGTCCGTCAGAATGGTGCCTATAGTTCTTCACTGCCAACGTGCAAACCTTAAAAAAACTACAAAAAAGTGTGAAAATACAAGATACGTTTGGGAGCTAGTTCATTTGAAGTTGGCAGCAAAAAACTAGGCACGGATTTTCACGGACGTCAAACGCGTGCGGACGCGAGTGGACGCGTCTATGTAGCTGCGGCCAAAAACGTCTGCTCTCTTGATTACGGAAAATGCATTTGTGTTTAAATTGCCAGTCCTCATTAGTGTATTATTAATATGGTTTAAAAAATTCAGAATACTCTTTAAGGTATCTAGTTTCTTAGAGTATAAATCAAGTCGCATACATTTTTTCTTGGGAGATCAAAAATAAAGCGTAAACGGTATAGTCAATCTGATCTTCTTTCGATAAAAGTGTGTTGTAAATTTTCAAAATTAGAGATTTTAATGGTATAGCATGAAAGTACAAAGTTTCAGATCATAATTTTGAGTAGAATGGCTTATAGAAGCGATTTTGTGAAACACCATCGTTCCACATAAAAAGTCGAGCTGACGTAAGACAGAGTACTCAGTACGTCCTTGTCTCCTGCATCAGTGTAGTTTATGAACCGAAAACAAATTTTTTTACTTTTGTGCAAATATTTCCATAACTGCAGATGCACATAAACTTTTTTGACAAGTTAAATTTTAGTTCATGTTAAACACGACGAAAAATGAGAACATCATAAAGTTTTTCTTCAAATCTGTAGACGCGATTTTGTTCAAATATGGTAACTATATCCATGTCGTGTTTCTTTACAACACTTTTATTGTTAAGTAAACTGTGCCCTTACTCTTCCTTAAGAATACACGCTTAAAGTAACAGGAGTACCTTAAGGTTGTTCCATGGATATCTTAATGTATTGAAATATCGTTGAAACTTTTTTTTGTCAAAATTAGAACGTATGTGGCAGATTCCTGACAAACTTCAGAAAGATTACGTTAACAGAAATTTTTTTTAAAGATTTGCATAGAAGTTTCAACTTATTGACCCACATAACGTTAAGTGTCTTGACTTTAAGAGTTATAAAGAATGTTGCACAATTCAATATACTGTCCATTTACGTATAATAATTAACCGTACAAAGTTTTATTCCATCATTGTCTCACAAGATTTTAAAATAACATCTTGAAAATGGTAAAATAATACAGATCAATAAATTTTTCGGCAAACCATTGCATACAGTACGGCAACATTGCAATATTGTTTTTGGCACGGAAATTAAAACTCTTTTAGTTGTGTTTACGTAAAATAACCATGCACGTTCAACATGACTCTATGATTAACTCACTTTTCTGCATAAATGGAGATGTGTATTATCTTAGCAAAGAACACGCTTTAATCTACGGTCTGCCACATGCAAGTGTCCGTCGGTGACGACGGAAATGAACATTTAAGCCACCACCTGTCCTTTAGTCAACGTATACCTACGTTCCTCTGCATGCATCTATATATTTGTGCATTATGATGCATGCAGGAAGTTTAATCAGAACTTTTAAGTCAAAGATGTATTTTGTTCGCTATAATTCATGCTGGGCCTTTAAACACATATAATGTAAATTTTAGAATGACTAAGCAAATCGATTTTCTCATTCCTGAATATTGAAAGACTTTCTCTTGTAATTTTTGACGTATCACGTAAGTCATCGTTGTTGTAGAAATAAAGAGTTTCAGCATAATAATAATCAGAACTTTTTATTTAACGTCACTTATAAAATTTGTTTGGCAAATATTCTGAAAATGTTAATCATTTCCTTTGCCAAGTAGATGAATTACTATTATTTACCTACATCATAAGACAAAACTTACTTTCAGGAGAAATAAAAATTGTAAAATTTTTTACATTGTTTAAGATTGCCTACACTGTATGTATTAAATTTTATGCAAGATGCAATCAACATTAATGTCTAATCTTTGGTTACCGTTTCGAAAAAGTAAATTGGATTTTCTTTAGTAAAATGTTCAACATTCTCTCAGTAATTTATCGCTACCTTTAAGTCTACACTTTCAATGAGCTTTTCATTAATAATATAATAGCTTTAGATTCACACATTTATCAATTCCTTTCGTAATTTCATTGTGAGTCTTATTTGTAACAATTTCAAACTCTATAAAGTCTTAAAACTGTATTTCGGTGGTAAATGGGCGAATAGCAACTCAAAAATCAAGCAGCATAATTGGGATGATGATAGCAATTTAAAGCAGAAAGTTTTCATTATCCACATCACATTTTTTTATAAATAAATGCAAGAGAGTGATAGAAAAAAGGATACATAGCTTTTATAAAACTGTCTTGTGTACATTGCCCCATTCAACTGGGATTCTCAGTTTTAACATTAATTTTTCTCTTTCAAGCTATAAAATGTAAAATTTATTAAATACATTATATAAATTTATTACATTTTCTTATATTTCAGCTACTTCTAAGAAATTAATTAATAAATCTTGACTTTTTTTCACAGTATTTGTCGAGGTACTTGTGGCATGATAAGGTACTTCCTATTTTTCGGGAGACAAATTTTTTCCTGTGTGTGTGAAAAAAGGAGCAAGATCTATGTATCAACTATGTAGATCACCGTTATTTCAAGCTCCTCAGTATGCCGAACATTATCCAATGTTCGGACCTATTGAATGTAGTCCATTATTGTCACCTTCACCACTAACAGCACCACAAGATGAGAAACTGATTTGGTAAATGGAAACTGCTTTGTTATTCCTAAATAATCTCCAAACAAATGTGGAGAAAGATTCAGTTAGAGTCCACGCATAGTACTCTTGGTAAGCTAGCATAAAGGATTTTGCGTTATAGGTTACAGAATCATGTGAACATTCATATCTAAAGAAAATTTTTTGTTTGGTAAAAAGTACAATTTTAAGCAAATCCTGATTACATATTTAATGCTGTTTGTGCGGTGCATCCACTACTGTCTCTTTGGTTTTAAAAACCATAATTTTGCAGAGAAGCAAGCAAACGTTTTGTCTTTCCGAGAGGACAATGTAATTGGATTTTTACTTTTATTAATTTTTGTCACGAACTTTTTTTACGACAGGCATAAAAATAAATGCTGACACGTTGGTCTTGAATTAACGAGTTGTGATCAAAAACACGTAAAAAACCTCAACGGTACGTTTTGTTCGCTAATGAAAAGGAATGATTTCGTACTTAAAAGAATTGAACGTTTTATAGTTCAAACGCTTGATTATTGTACATGTTATGTATCTATAAAAATATTATCTTGGCGAGAAACGTTAATAAAAATGCGATTGAATGAGATCAAAGTATCAAGTATGCCCGACACAATATTTGGTTTTGTAAATTATTTGATATGACTTACATTTAAATGAATGGTGTAAGAAAAAATCAATTTTAATAAGCCATGCAGGTAAAATAACTTATTAATAAAAGTTCATGTTGTTCATGTTTTAACGAACAGTAAAGAAATTTGAGAATATTAACCAAGATGAACTCTTCATGTAGGTACTGAATTGCGTCAGTAAATTAAAATTACCAAAAAAAAAAAAAAAAATTCAGGGCACGTTCTATAGAAGTAAATTCTGTCATTCGTTACTTGGATCGTTTGATCGTTGAGTCAAATGGAAACTATTCTGATTCAGGAAGTAACTTGTAAAGTAGTAAACACTTTTCTCCTGAAGGTTAAGACCAATAATATTGATAATGACAATATAGGTATCTATCAGTATCATTTCGTTATGTATTCAATATGTAGTATGAAACAGGCTGCAGTGAACTTTTTTTTTCCCGAAAAACTTTTTACAAAATTATAAAAAAAATCCTAAGCACAACAACTTGACAATAAGGAACCTATACGTAAAAAATATGTACAGGAAAAAGATCAGCAGTTTTTAAATGCTATATGGAATCAAGGAAAAGTTTTTTTTTTAATTTCATCATTTGAGAAACTGGTATACTCATTATATGATGTAAGTATAACGCCATTGACCGAACACCAATTGAAATCACAAAATGTTTTAGAACAGGCATTATTCGATATCCATTACAGGAAATGTTGAAAGTTTCTATTTCTCAATCCAATTTTTTTCTATAATTTTGAAAATTTTTTATTATTAGAACGGATATTGACTTGTAATTTTGAAGTTTTTAATGAGATGCATAAAAATGATAGTTCCATAGTTTCTTAAATTTTAATACTTTCATTATTGATTTTTATGACTGCAAGAATTAATTTTACTCGTCCCCCGTGACGTACTTACTGACGGTCCCCTCTACACCACATAGCGCCACACCACACCTCACATTTTGAGCTTTATAAATTTTTTTTTTTTTTTTTAACCAGTTTCAAAAAAAAAGGAAAAAAAAAATTTTCCAAACAAATTTCAACTTCCGACCTTGTGTTCACTTATCAAGGCCCTTACACACTTTGCTATGAGTGGTGCTGACATAAAAAATTCGATTACTACATATTATGGAGTCCTTCGTAATTTTTTATGTAAATTTTTATTTAATGAATATTTATTCCTTTGGTGTAATTGTAAATTTAATTAATAAATAATTTATTTAATAAAATAATTTTTTCTTTTAAATGTTTTTTCAAAAAATTTAGAAATTTGTAGATTTTAGCAGAGCAGCTTTCCAATGTATTAAGAAATTTTTGTATGTATACAATTAAATTGTTACTTTTACAATAAACAAATGATTGCTTATACAATTTTTAATATTTTTCAAAAATTAAAATAAAATTTTTCGTATTGTACAAATACAATAATTAATTTTTATTGTATTTTATTCTTTCACAATTTTTTCACTCAGAATTGAAATGATTTTTTGACTCAAAGCTGTTTTTCACATACTCAGTGGGAGAAAAGTTTAGAGAAGTGGGTGAAACACTAATGTGTGCAGTAAAGCTAGCAATTGTTTTTCTTCGGTGGATGTACTCACATAAATGCTTTTACGCACACCTTATCCCCTATTTTAAAATTTATTTAAAAACCAACTTGTGGGGGGTCTATTTGAAAATTCGATAGGTTTATCTTAAAGTAATCTTTTAACCCAAAAAATTGGAAGATTCCTATAAATCATATAAATGCCATTTAACGTGATTTTTTCATAAGGTCATATGATAAATATCGATTTTTTAAAATTTAAACATATGTAAAATAATGGTACAGTCAAACGAGCTGCAATGTTCGTGGGTATTTTTTATGCTATTTCAATATACGTTTGACGTTTGAATGAAAGCTGTAGAAAAAACCTATGTGCAACGAACGTCCTGAAGGGACATTCACTGGAATGTAATACTACTCTATTGAAGAAAGCAATACTATAGGATGGTTTTTCTTAATTTTCTGTATACAATATTATATTTTGGGTATTAAGTATGGACTACAAATAAGTGTGGGAGCATATGTGATAGATGTAAGGATAATGTTACAGATATAATCAGCATAGGCAGTAGAAAGTTGTTTTGAAATCATCGGAAGATTCGAAGAAATATGTAGTCTTGGACTGGCCATCTGATATAGTAATTATATGGTATTGTAAAGTGATATATCGTTTATAATCGTTAACTTCTTATATTTTAAAATATAAATTAACACTGTATACACTCATTCCCACCATAACTGCATGACCTTCGTACACAATATTGTTTCACAGAAAATTTTTTTACACTCGTGATACTGTTGGCCAAATAATTCCATAGAAGTATAATTTCATTTTTGGGTAACCAAGCACTCACTGTCCACTGATGTTTTTATGACATGTTTTTGTTCCTCATTCTAACGCCATTAAAAAAAATTCCAACGATTTTTTCGGATACTTTTTTTGACAATACATTATTTTTTCTAGGTAAAAAAAATTGTTGAATACATCATCATTAGATTAAAGAAGTTCTTGAAGTAATTATTTAAAAAGCCTTGGTCCCATAAAAAAGTGTTTGAAGTATAAAGTTCACTTTACAATTAAAGTTGTTCAATAAACATCTTTTAGGTAAAGACACCAAAAACATCCACTTAAATAATAATAAATCTGTTCTCCTGACAATTTTTTAGTGCTGTAGTTAAAAGCTTCAACAATCTAAAACTTTCATTAGCCTATTACTGATATCGTTGATATTATGATTATATTTAAATGTGATATTTTTAAATTCATTTGATCGAAAAATTATCTCTAATGTTGTTGAATAATGTATCATAAACATCATAACGCACATTTTATCGTTTGTACTGTTAATAAAGGACCAAGTAAAATTATAGAAATTATAGACTAAAAAGCATAGGGCCTAAACTTTAAATTTATGGAATAAACTTGATCAGAAAAAATAAAATTAACTTTTTTTGTTGCAAAAACTTAAAAATGTTTGCAAAATTTTTGTTTTATTTGAGTATTGTGGTATCAAAATTAAATATAAAAATATTTATGGGGAAAAAAAAATATGGTGTTTGATGGGATTCGACCCCATGTTAGTTATAATCAGGAAAAAAAGAAAAAAAAAAGGAATAAATCAATTGATTAAATTACAAAAAAATGTGTGTGCACTCGGTGCATCACAATGGGTTCGAAGAGGTGAGGTCGTTCGCAAAGAGGGGTATAATCTGAGACAAGATTCTCTATACCCCTAGACGGGTCACGTACCATCGGTATCTCCTGGCAACTCAATGTTCAATATGCCTAGCGCTTTCATACGCGCTTAACCACTCGACCACCGAGCTCTTGTTTTCCAATTTGTTAAATAGTCGATTTGAAGCTAGCATAGATAAAAAATGCCATTAGGCAAGAAACTCGTGGATGTGTTAATTGCTTAGCGTTGTAGTCGGTATATCTATATGTCCGACCAACGTGTCTGCAATCGGTCATATAGGTATACTGGTAACGTGTTAAAAGTATTTACAAATCGTTCTAGAGTTCCTTGCTGGAGGGCGCTGTTTTTACATCTCTCTCGAAGTTAGCTGACGGGTAATAATGTGTAAACACAGCTATGGGTATACCTCTGAAGTATAATCACAATCTTCCATCTTAAAGCATATTAGAAAAAAACGACATTTTGGAGCCAATCCAATGCTATAAATGGCACATTTTGGACACTAACTCATAGTTTCTACACTCGCTCATGCGGAAAAAACGAAGTATGTATCGTGATCAACGTCAGCTTCTACGGCTAAACAGTACGGAAAGCGTGACACGTGATTAATTGAGAAAATATTTTGTTTATTGAATCGACAAAAAAAAAAAAGCTCAAATCTCTAATTAAAAGATTATTTATAATTAGTAATTAAGTGATTTGTTAGTGTCAAGTTCATACATTAGCGATTAGTACGTCGTTCGGTCAGATCTATCCACTTATAAAGTATAACTGTCTGTAAATATTATTTGTCGTCCATTGACTTCTCATGATTACGTTTAAGATGTAAAAGTGTATTACATAACTGTTGAGAAGTGTCATTTTTGAGAAAAAGTGTGACATAAGTGGATTTTCCTTGATTCTCTCTCTTTGCCCCCCCCCCCCCATGCCATACTTTCGGTTTTCCATACAATTCAGAAGGACATTACAGCACACCCCATCACTACAACACATATTTTGAATTTTTTAAATTTTATTTATTTTTTTTTTAACTTAGTTCCCACTCATCGTAGAACCCAGCATCTTCTGCACTATGGTCAAGGCCCTTATCTACTCTGCCATGGGCGTTACCTGGGGTCTTATTGCGTGCTTCGATGTACGCAATATGGTTCGAGATTTACCGTCACACCTCTAACTTTATGGCGAAAACGTAACAGAAAGTTATCTTTTTGATGTTCAAAGGTATATTGTGACAGTAAATCTCGAAAGCTATTGCGCATATTGAAGAACTTAATTAGAACCCAGTAGTATTGTACTTGACTACTTTATTACGTTGTATAGTTCGTTGGAAAAAAAATCAGATAAAAATATGAACACTTTTAGCACGCTTAACTACTTGGCTATGATGAGATGGTACAAGCTTCTTATATCACGAATTGCTGACATCGTACCAATACTATAGTTTTTTTAAAGTCATGTTATTAAACTGACTTTATAATTTTTCTAAAAAAATTTTTATGTGAACTTATTCAGTGACAATTAATTGAAACAATAAAAGTACACCTAAAATTGGCAGATTTAACACGATTTTAATGTTTATTGTAGATTATATGCTTAACAATACACTAATAAAATATTTTTTTATTAGAATTAATTGTAACTGAATAAATTTACATAACAATTTTTTTAGAAAAAATAGCAACTATGGTAACTTTCGTTAAATCTTAAGGGAGTTGGGTTACGCCCCTGGGGGGCATTAAGGGAAGCACGTATATGTACCTATAAGGCACCGTGATAAAATCTGCTGTTCTAACCAAGCCCGAAAAGCCGTGGCTACATAGACGCGTCCGACCGCGTCTGACTACGTCCGCTCGCGTCCGTACGCGTTTGACGTCCGTCAGAATGGTGCCTATAGTTCTTCACTGCCAACGTGCAAACCTTAAAAAAACTACAAAAAAGTGTGAAAATACAAGATACGTTTGGGAGCTAGTTCATTTGAAGTTGGCAGCAAAAAACTAGGCACGGATTTTCACGGACGTCAAACGCGTGCGGACGCGAGTGGACGCGTCTATGTAGCTGCGGCCAAAAACGTCTGCTCTCTTGATTACGGAAAATGCATTTGTGTTTAAATTGCCAGTCCTCATTAGTGTATTATTAATATGGTTTAAAAAATTCAGAATACTCTTTAAGGTATCTAGTTTCTTAGAGTATAAATCAAGTCGCATACATTTTTTCTTGGGAGATCAAAAATAAAGCGTAAACGGTATAGTCAATCTGATCTTCTTTCGATAAAAGTGTGTTGTAAATTTTCAAAATTAGAGATTTTAATGATATAGCATGAAAGTACAAAGTTTCAGATCATAATTTTGAGTAGAATGGCTTATAGAAGCGATTTTGTGAAACACCATCGTTCCACATAAAAAGTCGAGCTGACGTAAGACAGAGTACTCAGTACGTCCTTGTCTCCTGCATCAGTGTAGTTTATGAACCGAAAACAAATTTTTTTACTTTTGTGCAAATATTTCCATAACTGCAGATGCACATAAACTTTTTTGACAAGTTAAATTTTAGTTCATGTTAAACACGACGAAAAATGAGAACATCATAAAGTTTTTCTTCAAATCTGTAGACGCGATTTTGTTCAAATATGGTAACTATATCCATGTCGTGTTTCTTTACAACACTTTTATTGTTAAGTAAACTGTGCCCTTACTCTTCCTTAAGAATACACGCTTAAAGTAACAGGAGTACCTTAAGGTTGTTCCATGGATATCTTAATGTATTGAAATATCGTTGAAACTTTTTTTTGTCAAAATTAGAACGTATGTGGCAGATTCCTGACAAACTTCAGAAAGATTACGTTAACAGAAATTTTTTTTAAAGATTTGCATAGAAGTTTCAACTTATTGACCCACATAACGTTAAGTGTCTTGACTTTAAGAGTTATAAAGAATGTTGCACAATTCAATATACTGTCCATTTACGTATAATAATTAACCGTACAAAGTTTTATTCCATCATTGTCTCACAAGATTTTAAAATAACATCTTGAAAATGGTAAAATAATACAGATCAATAAATTTCTCGGCAAACCATTGCATACAGTACGGCAACATTGCAATATTGTTTTTGGCAAGGAAATTAAAACTCTTTTAGTTGTGTTTACGTAAAATAACCATGCACGTTCAACATGACTCTATGATTAACTCACTTTTCTGCATAAATGGAGATGTGTATTATCTTAGCAAAGAACACGCTTTAATCTACGGTCTGCCACATGCAAGTGTCCGTCGGTGACGACGGAAATGAACATTTAAGCCACCACCTGTTCTTTAGTCAACGTATACCTACGTTCCTCTGCATGCATCTATATATTTGTGCATTATGATGCATGCAGGAAGTTTAATCAGAACTTTTAAGTCAAAGATGTATTTTGTTCGCTATAATTCATGCTGGGCCTTTAAACACATATAATGTAAATTTTAGAATGACTAAGCAAATCGATTTTCTCATTCCTGAATATTGAAAGACTTTCTCTTGTAATTTTTGACGTATCACGTAAGTCATCGTTGTTGTAGAAATAAAGAGTTTCAGCATAATAATAATCAGAACTTTTTATTTAACGTCACTTATAAAATTTGTTTGGCAAATATTCTGAAAATGTTAATCATTTCCTTTGCCAAGTAGATGAATTACTATTATTTACCTACATCATAAGACAAAACTTACTTTCAGGAGAAATAAAAATTGTAAAATTTTTTACATTGTTTAAGATTGCCTACACTGTATGTATTAAATTTTATGCAAGATGCAATCAACATTAATGTCTAATCTTTGGTTACCGTTTCGAAAAAGTAAATTGGATTTTCTTTAGTAAAATGTTCAACATTCTCTCAGTAATTTATCGCTACCTTTAAGTCTACACTTTCAATGAGCTTTTCATTAATAATATAATAGCTTTAGATTCACACATTTATCAATTTCTTTCGTAATTTCATTGTGAGTCTTATTTGTAACAATTTCAAACTCTATAAAGTCTTAAAACTGTATTTCGGTGGTAAATGGGCGAATAGCAACTCAAAAATCAAGCAGCATAATTGGGATGATGATAGCAATTTAAAGCAGAAAGTTTTCATTATCCACATCACATTTTTTTATAAATAAATGCAAGAGAGTGATAGAAAAAAGGATACATAGCTTTTATAAAACTGTCTTGTGTACATTGCCCCATTCAACTGGGATTCTCAGTTTTAACATTAATTTTTCTCTTTCAAGCTATGAAATGTAAAATTTATTAAATACATTATATAAATTTATTACATTTTCTTATATTTCAGCTACTTCTAAGAAATTAATTAATAAATCTTGACTTTTTTTCACAGTATTTGTCGAGGTACTTGTGGCATGATAAGGTACTTCCTATTTTTCGGGAGACAAATTTTTTCCTGTGTGTGTGAAAAAAGGAGCAAGATCTATGTATCAACTATGTAGATCACCGTTATTTCAAGCTCCTCAGTATGCCGAACATTATCCAATGTTCGGACCTATTGAATGTAGTCCATTATTGTCACCTTCACCACTAACAGCACCACAAGATGAGAAACTGATTTGGTAAATGGAAACTGCTTTGTTATTCCTAAATAATCTCCAAACAAATGTGGAGAAAGATTCAGTTAGAGTCCACGCATAGTACTCTTGGTAAGCTAGCATAAAGGATTTTGCGTTATAGGTTACAGAATCATGTGAACATTCATATCTAAAGAAAATTTTTTGTTTGGTAAAAAGTACAATTTTAAGCAAATCCTGATTACATATTTAATGCTGTTTGTGCGGTGCATCCACTACTGTCTCTTTGGTTTTAAAAACCATAATTTTGCAGAGAAGCAAGCAAACGTTTTGTCTTTCCGAGAGGACAATGTAATTGGATTTTTACTTTTATTAATTTTTGTCACGAACTTTTTTTACGACAGGCATAAAAATAAATGCTGACACGTTGGTCTTGAATTAACGAGTTGTGATCAAAAACACGTAAAAAACCTCAACGGTACGTTTTGTTCGCTAATGAAAAGGAATGATTTCGTACTTAAAAGAATTGAACGTTTTATAGTTCAAACGCTTGATTATTGTACATGTTATGTATCTATAAAAATATTATCTTGGCGAGAAACGTTAATAAAAATGCGATTGAATGAGATCAAAGTATCAAGTATGCCCGACACAATATTTGGTTTTGTAAATTATTTGATATGACTTACATTTAAATGAATGGTGTAAGAAAAAATCAATTTTAATAAGCCATGCAGGTAAAATAACTTATTAATAAAAGTTCATGTTGTTCATGTTTTAACGAACAGTAAAGAAATTTGAGAATATTAACCAAGATGAACTCTTCATGTAGGTACTGAATTGCGTCAGTAAATTAAAATTACCAAAAAAAAAAAAAAAAATTCAGGGCACGTTCTATAGAAGTAAATTCTGTCATTCGTTACTTGGATCGTTTGATCGTTGAGTCAAATGGAAACTATTCTGATTCAGGAAGTAACTTGTAAAGTAGTAAACACTTTTCTCCTGAAGGTTAAGACCAATAATATTGATAATGACAATATAGGTATCTATCAGTATCATTTCGTTATGTATTCAATATGTAGTATGAAACAGGCTGCAGTGAACTTTTTTTTTCCCGAAAAACTTTTTACAAAATTATAAAAAAAATCCTAAGCACAACAACTTGACAATAAGGAACCTATACGTAAAAAATATGTACAGGAAAAAGATCAGCAGTTTTTAAATGCTATATGGAATCAAGGAAAAGTTTTTTTTTTAATTTCATCATTTGAGAAACTGGTATACTCATTATATGATGTAAGTATAACGCCATTGACCGAACACCAATTGAAATCACAAAATGTTTTAGAACAGGCATTATTCGATATCCATTACAGGAAATGTTGAAAGTTTCTATTTCTCAATCCAATTTTTTTCTATAATTTTGAAAATTTTTTATTATTAGAACGGATATTGACTTGTAATTTTGAAGTTTTTAATGAGATGCATAAAAATGATAGTTCCATAGTTTCTTAAATTTTAATACTTTCATTATTGATTTTTATGACTGCAAGAATTAATTTTACTCGTCCCCCGTGACGTACTTACTGACGGTCCCCTCTACACCACATAGCGCCACACCACACCTCACATTTTGAGCTTTATAAATTTTTTTTTTTTTTTTTAACCAGTTTCAAAAAAAAAGGAAAAAAAAAAATTTTCCAAACAAATTTCAACTTCCGACCTTGTGTTCACTTATCAAGGCCCTTACACACTTTGCTATGAGTGGTGCTGACATAAAAAATTCGATTACTACATATTATGGAGTCCTTCGTAATTTTTTATGTAAATTTTTATTTAATGAATATTTATTCCTTTGGTGTAATTGTAAATTTAATTAATAAATAATTTATTTAATAAAATAATTTTTTCTTTTAAATGTTTTTTCAAAAAATTTAGAAATTTGTAGATTTTAGCAGAGCAGCTTTCCAATGTATTAAGAAATTTTTGTATGTATACAATTAAATTGTTACTTTTACAATAAACAAATGATTGCTTATACAATTTTTAATATTTTTCAAAAATTAAAATAAAATTTTTCGTATTGTACAAATACAATAATTAATTTTTATTGTATTTTATTCTTTCACAATTTTTTCACTCAGAATTGAAATGATTTTTTGACTCAAAGCTGTTTTTCACATACTCAGTGGGAGAAAAGTTTAGAGAAGTGGGTGAAACACTAATGTGTGCAGTAAAGCTAGCAATTGTTTTTCTTCGGTGGATGTACTCACATAAATGCTTTTACGCACACCTTATCCCCTATTTTAAAATTTATTTAAAAACCAACTTGTGGGGGGTCTATTTGAAAATTCGATAGGTTTATCTTAAAGTAATCTTTTAACCCAAAAAATTGGAAGATTCCTATAAATCATATAAATGCCATTTAACGTGATTTTTTCATAAGGTCATATGATAAATATCGATTTTTTAAAATTTAAACATATGTAAAATAATGGTACAGTCAAACGAGCTGCAATGTTCGTGGGTATTTTTTATGCTATTTCAATATACGTTTGACGTTTGAATGAAAGCTGTAGAAAAAACCTATGTGCAACGAACGTCCTGAAGGGACATTCACTGGAATGTAATACTACTCTATTGAAGAAAGCAATACTATAGGATGGTTTTTCTTAATTTTCTGTATACAATATTATATTTTGGGTATTAAGTATGGACTACAAATAAGTGTGGGAGCATATGTGATAGATGTAAGGATAATGTTACAGATATAATCAGCATAGGCAGTAGAAAGTTGTTTTGAAATCATCGGAAGATTCGAAGAAATATGTAGTCTTGGACTGGCCATCTGATATAGTAATTATATGGTATTGTAAAGTGATATATCGTTTATAATCGTTAACTTCTTATATTTTAAAATATAAATTAACACTGTATACACTCATTCCCACCATAACTGCATGACCTTCGTACACAATATTGTTTCACAGAAAATTTTTTTACACTCGTGATACTGTTGGCCAAATAATTCCATAGAAGTATAATTTCATTTTTGGGTAACCAAGCACTCACTGTCCACTGATGTTTTTATGACATGTTTTTGTTCCTCATTCTAACGCCATTAAAAAAAATTCCAACGATTTTTTCGGATACTTTTTTTGACAATACATTATTTTTTCTAGGTAAAAAAAATTGTTGAATACATCATCATTAGATTAAAGAAGTTCTTGAAGTAATTATTTAAAAAGCCTTGGTCCCATAAAAAAGTGTTTGAAGTATAAAGTTCACTTTACAATTAAAGTTGTTCAATAAACATCTTTTAGGTAAAGACACCAAAAACATCCACTTAAATAATAATAAATCTGTTCTCCTGACAATTTTTTAGTGCTGTAGTTAAAAGCTTCAACAATCTAAAACTTTCATTAGCCTATTACTGATATCGTTGATATTATGATTATATTTAAATGTGATATTTTTAAATTCATTTGATCGAAAAATTATCTCTAATGTTGTTGAATAATGTATCATAAACATCATAACGCACATTTTATCGTTTGTACTGTTAATAAAGGACCAAGTAAAATTATAGAAATTATAGACTAAAAAGCATAGGGCCTAAACTTTAAATTTATGGAATAAACTTGATCAGAAAAAATAAAATTAACTTTTTTTGTTGCAAAAACTTAAAAATGTTTGCAAAATTTTTGTTTTATTTGAGTATTGTGGTATCAAAATTAAATATAAAAATATTTATGGGGAAAAAAAAATATGGTGTTTGATGGGATTCGACCCCATGTTAGTTATAATCAGGAAAAAAAGAAAAAAAAAAGGAATAAATCAATTGATTAAATTACAAAAAAATGTGTGTGCACTCGGTGCATCACAATGGGTTCGAAGAGGTGAGGTCGTTCGCAAAGAGGGGTATAATCTGAGACAAGATTCTCTATACCCCTAGACGGGTCACGTACCATCGGTATCTCCTGGCAACTCAATGTTCAATATGCCTAGCGCTTTCATACGCGCTTAACCACTCGACCACCGAGCTCTTGTTTTCCAATTTGTTAAATAGTCGATTTGAAGCTAGCATAGATAAAAAATGCCATTAGGCAAGAAACTCGTGGATGTGTTAATTGCTTAGCGTTGTAGTCGGTATATCTATATGTCCGACCAACGTGTCTGCAATCGGTCATATAGGTATACTGGTAACGTGTTAAAAGTATTTACAAATCGTTCTAGAGTTCCTTGCTGGAGGGCGCTGTTTTTACATCTCTCTCGAAGTTAGCTGACGGGTAATAATGTGTAAACACAGCTATGGGTATACCTCTAAAGTATAATCACAATCTTCCATCTTAAAGCATATTAGAAAAAAACGACATTTTGGAGCCAATCCAATGCTATAAATGGCACATTTTGGACACTAACTCATAGTTTCTACACTCGCTCATGCGGAAAAAACGAAGTATGTATCGTGATCAACGTCAGCTTCTACGGCTAAACAGTACGGAAAGCGTGACACGTGATTAATTGAGAAAATATTTTGTTTATTGAATCGACAAAAAAAAAAAAGCTCAAATCTCTAATTAAAAGATTATTTATAATTAGTAATTAAGTGATTTGTTAGTGTCAAGTTCATACATTAGCGATTAGTACGTCGTTCGGTCAGATCTATCCACTTATAAAGTATAACTGTCTGTAAATATTATTTGTCGTCCATTGACTTCTCATGATTACGTTTAAGATGTAAAAGTGTATTACATAACTGTTGAGAAGTGTCATTTTTGAGAAAAAGTGTGACATAAGTGGATTTTCCTTGATTCTCTCTCTTTGCCCCCCCCCCCATGCCATACTTTTGGTTTTCTTGACAATTCAGAAGGACATTACAGCACACCCCATCACTACAACACATATTTTGAATTTTTTAAATTTTATTTATTTTTTTTTTAACTAAGTTCCCACTTATCGTTGAACCCAGCATCTTCTGCACTATGGTCAAGGCCCTTATCTACTCTGCCATGGGCGTTACCTGGGGTCTTATTGCGTGCTTCGATATACGCAATATGGTTCGAGATTTACCGTCACACCTCCAACTTTATGGCGAAAACGTAACAGAAAGTTATCTTTTTGATGTTCAAAGGTATATTGTGACAGTAAATCTCGAAAGCTATCGCGCATATTTAAGAACTTAATTAGAACCCAGTAGTATTGTACTTGACTACTTTATTACGTTGTATAGTTCGTTGGAAAAAAAATCAGATAAAAATATGAACACTTTTAGCACGCTTAACTACTTGGCTATGATGAGATGGTACAAGCTTCTTATATCACGAATTGCTGACATCGTACCAATACTATAGTTTTTTTAAAGTCATGTTATTAAACTGACTTTATAATTTTTCTAAAAAATTTTTTATGTGAACTTATTCAGTGACAATTAATTGAAACAATAAAAGTACACCTAAAATTGACAGATTTAACACGATTTTAATGTTTATTGTAGATTATATGCTTAACAATACACTAATAAAATATTTTTTTATTAGAATTAATTGTAACTGAATAAATTTACATAACAATTTTTTTAGAAAATATAGCAACTATGGTAACTTTCGTTAAATCTTGAGGGAGTTGGGTTACGCCCCTGGGGGGCATTAAGGGAAGCACGTATATGTACCTATAAGGCACCGTGATAAAATCTGCTGTTCTAACCAAGCCCAAAAAGCCGTGGCTACATAGACGCGTCCGACCGCGTCTGACTACGTCCGCTCGCGTCCGTACGCGTTTGACGTCCGTCAGAATGGTGCCTATAGTTCTTCACTGCCAACGTGCAAACCTTAAAAAAACTACAAAAAAGTGTGAAAATACAAGATACGTTTGGGAGCTAGTTCATTTGAAGTTGGCAGCAAAAAACTAGGCACGGATTTTCACGGACGTCAAACGCGTGCGGACGCGAGTGGACGCGTCTATGTAGCTGCGGCCAAAAACGTCTGCTCTCTTGATTACGGAAAATGCATTTGTGTTTAAATTGCCAGTCCTCATTAGTGTATTATTAATATGGTTTAAAAAATTCAGAATACTCTTTAAGGTATCTAGTTTCTTAGAGTATAAATCAAGTCGCATACATTTTTTCTTGGGAGATCAAAAATAAAGCGTAAACGGTATAGTCAATCTGATCTTCTTTCGATAAAAGTGTGTTGTAAATTTTCAAAATTAGAGATTTTAATGATATAGCATGAAAGTACAAAGTTTCAGATCATAATTTTGAGTAGAATGGCTTATAGAAGCGATTTTGTGAAACACCATCGTTCCACATAAAAAGTCGAGCTGACGTAAGACAGAGTACTCAGTACGTCCTTGTCTCCTGCATCAGTGTAGCTTATGAACCGAAAACAAATTTTTTTACTTTTGTGCAAATATTTCCATAACTGCAGATGCACATAAACTTTTTTGACAAGTTAAATTTTAGTTCATGTTAAACACGACGAAAAATGAGAACATCATAAAGTTTTTCTTCAAATCTGTAGACGCGATTTTGTTCAAATATGGTAACTATATCCATGTCGTGTTTCTTTACAACACTTTTATTGTTAAGTAAACTGTGCCCTTACTCTTCCTTAAGAATACACGCTTAAAGTAACAGGAGTACCTTAAGGTTGTTCCATGGATATCTTAATGTATTGAAATATCGTTGAAACTTTTTTTTGTCAAAATTAGAACGTATGTGGCAGATTCCTGACAAACTTCAGAAAGATTACGTTAACAGAAATTTTTTTTAAAGATTTGCATAGAAGTTTCAACTTATTGACCCACATAACGTTAAGTGTCTTGACTTTAAGAGTTATAAAGAATGTTGCACAATTCAATATACTGTCCATTTACGTATAATAATTAACCGTACAAAGTTTTATTCCATCATTGTCTCACAAGATTTTAAAATAACATCTTGAAAATGGTAAAATAATACAGATCAATAAATTTTTCGGCAAACCATTGCATACAGTACGGCAACATTGCAATATTGTTTTTGGCACGGAAATTAAAACTCTTTTAGTTGTGTTTACGTAAAATAACCATGCACGTTCAACATGACTCTATGATTAACTCACTTTTCTGCATAAATGGAGATGTGTATTATCTTAGCAAAGAACACGCTTTAATCTACGGTCTGCCACATGCAAGTGTCCGTCGGTGACGACGGAAATGAACATTTAAGCCACCACCTGTCCTTTAGTCAACGTATACCTACGTTCCTCTGCATGCATCTATATATTTGTGCATTATGATGCATGCAGGAAGTTTAATCAGAACTTTTAAGTCAAAGATGTATTTTGTTCGCTATAATTCATGCTGGGCCTTTAAACACATATAATGTAAATTTTAGAATGACTAAGCAAATCGATTTTCTCATTCCTGAATATTGAAAGACTTTCTCTTGTAATTTTTGACGTATCACGTAAGTCATCGTTGTTGTAGAAATAAAGAGTTTCAGCATAATAATAATCAGAACTTTTTATTTAACGTCACTTATAAAATTTGTTTGGCAAATATTCTGAAAATGTTAATCATTTCCTTTGCCAAGTAGATGAATTACTATTATTTACCTACATCATAAGACAAAACTTACTTTCAGGAGAAATAAAAATTGTAAAATTTTTTACATTGTTTAAGATTGCCTACACTGTATGTATTAAATTTTATGCAAGATGCAATCAACATTAATGTCTAATCTTTGGTTACCGTTTCGAAAAAGTAAATTGGATTTTCTTTAGTAAAATGTTCAACATTCTCTCAGTAATTTATCGCTACCTTTAAGTCTACACTTTCAATGAGCTTTTCATTAATAATATAATAGCTTTAGATTCACACATTTATCAATTCCTTTCGTAATTTCATTGTGAGTCTTATTTGTAACAATTTCAAACTCTATAAAGTCTTAAAACTGTATTTCGGTGGTAAATGGGCGAATAGCAACTCAAAAATCAAGCAGCATAATTGGGATGATGATAGCAATTTAAAGCAGAAAGTTTTCATTATCCACATCACATTTTTTTATAAATAAATGCAAGAGAGTGATAGAAAAAAGGATACATAGCTTTTATAAAACTGTCTTGTGTACATTGCCCCATTCAACTGGGATTCTCAGTTTTAACATTAATTTTTCTCTTTCAAGCTATAAAATGTAAAATTTATTAAATACATTATATAAATTTATTACATTTTCTTATATTTCAGCTACTTCTAAGAAATTAATTAATAAATCTTGACTTTTTTTCACAGTATTTGTCGAGGTACTTGTGGCATGATAAGGTACTTCCTATTTTTCGGGAGACAAATTTTTTCCTGTGTGTGTGAAAAAAGGAGCAAGATCTATGTATCAACTATGTAGATCACCGTTATTTCAAGCTCCTCAGTATGCCGAACATTATCCAATGTTCGGACCTATTGAATGTAGTCCATTATTGTCACCTTCACCACTAACAGCACCACAAGATGAGAAACTGATTTGGTAAATGGAAACTGCTTTGTTATTCCTAAATAATCTCCAAACAATTGTGGAGAAAGATTCAGTTAGAGTCCACGCATAGTACTCTTGGTAAGCTAGCATAAAGGATTTTGCGTTATAGGTTACAGAATCATGTGAACATTCATATCTAAAGAAAATTTTTTGTTTGGTAAAAAGTACAATTTTAAGCAAATCCTGATTACATATTTAATGCTGTTTGTGCGGTGCATCCACTACTGTCTCTTTGGTTTTAAAAACCATAATTTTGCAGAGAAGCAAGCAAACGTTTTGTCTTTCCGAGAGGACAATGTAATTGGATTTTTACTTTTATTAATTTTTGTCACGAACTTTTTTTACGACAGGCATAAAAATAAATGCTGACACGTTGGTCTTGAATTAACGAGTTGTGATCAAGAACACGTAAAAAACCTCAACGGTACGTTTTGTTCGCTAATGAAAAGGAATGATTTCGTACTTAAAAGAATTGAACGTTTTATAGTTCAAACGCTTGATTATTGTACATGTTATGTATCTATAAAAATATTATCTTGGCGAGAAACGTTAATAAAAATGCGATTGAATGAGATCAAAGTATCAAGTATGCCCGACACAATATTTGGTTTTGTAAATTATTTTATATGACTTACATTTAAATGAATGGTGTAAGAAAAAATCAATTTTAATAAGCCATGCAGGTAAAATAACTTATTAATAAAAGTTCATGTTGTTCATGTTTTAACGAACAGTAAAGAAATTTGAGAATATTAACCAAGATGAACTCTTCATGTAGGTACTGAATTGCGTCAGTAAATTAAAATTACCAAAAAAAAAAAAAAAAATTCAGGGCACGTTCTATAGAAGTAAATTCTGTCATTCGTTACTTGGATCGTTTGATCGTTGAGTCAAATGGAAACTATTCTGATTCAGGAAGTAACTTGTAAAGTAGTAAACACTTTTCTCCTGAAGGTTAAGACCAATAATATTGATAATGACAATATAGGTATCTATCAGTATCATTTCGTTATGTATTCAATATGTAGTATGAAACAGGCTGCAGTGAACTTTTTTTTTCCCGAAAAACTTTTTACAAAATTATAAAAAAAATCCTAAGCACAACAACTTGACAATAAGGAACCTATACGTAAAAAATATGTACAGGAAAAAGATCAGCAGTTTTTAAATGCTATATGGAATCAAGGAAAAGTTTTTTTTTTAATTTCATCATTTGAGAAACTGGTATACTCATTATATGATGTAAGTATAACGCCATTGACCGAACACCAATTGAAATCACAAAATGTTTTAGAACAGGCATTATTCGATATCCATTACAGGAAATGTTGAAAGTTTCTATTTCTCAATCCAATTTTTTTCTATAATTTTGAAAATTTTTTATTATTAGAACGGATATTGACTTGTAATTTTGAAGTTTTTAATGAGATGCATAAAAATGATAGTTCCATAGTTTCTTAAATTTTAATACTTTCATTATTGATTTTTATGACTGCAAGAATTAATTTTACTCGTCCCCCGTGACGTACTTACTGACGGTCCCCTCTACACCACATAGCGCCACACCACACCTCACATTTTGAGCTTTATAAATTTTTTTTTTTTTTTTTAACCAGTTTCAAAAAAAAAGGAAAAAAAAAATTTTCCAAACAAATTTCAACTTCCGACCTTGTGTTCACTTATCAAGGCCCTTACACACTTTGCTATGAGTGGTGCTGACATAAAAAATTCGATTACTACATATTATGGAGTCCTTCGTAATTTTTTATGTAAATTTTTATTTAATGAATATTTATTCCTTTGGTGTAATTGTAAATTTAATTAATAAATAATTTATTTAATAAAATAATTTTTTCTTTTAAATGTTTTTTCAAAAAATTTAGAAATTTGTAGATTTTAGCAGAGCAGCTTTCCAATGTATTAAGAAATTTTTGTATGTATACAATTAAATTGTTACTTTTACAATAAACAAATGATTGCTTATACAATTTTTAATATTTTTCAAAAATTAAAATAAAATTTTTCGTATTGTACAAATACAATAATTAATTTTTATTGTATTTTATTCTTTCACAATTTTTTCACTCAGAATTGAAATGATTTTTTGACTCAAAGCTGTTTTTCACATACTCAGTGGGAGAAAAGTTTAGAGAAGTGGGTGAAACACTAATGTGTGCAGTAAAGCTAGCAATTGTTTTTCTTCGGTGGATGTACTCACATAAATGCTTTTACGCACACCTTATCCCCTATTTTAAAATTTATTTAAAAACCAACTTGTGGGGGGTCTATTTGAAAATTCGATAGGTTTATCTTAAAGTAATCTTTTAACCCAAAAAATTGGAAGATTCCTATAAATCATATAAATGCCATTTAACGTGATTTTTTCATAAGGTCATATGATAAATATCGATTTTTTAAAATTTAAACATATGTAAAATAATGGTACAGTCAAACGAGCTGCAATGTTCGTGGGTATTTTTTATGCTATTTCAATATACGTTTGACGTTTGAATGAAAGCTGTAGAAAAAACCTATGTGCAACGAACGTCCTGAAGGGACATTCACTGGAATGTAATACTACTCTATTGAAGAAAGCAATACTATAGGATGGTTTTTCTTAATTTTCTGTATACAATATTATATTTTGGGTATTAAGTATGGACTACAAATAAGTGTGGGAGCATATGTGATAGATGTAAGGATAATGTTACAGATATAATCAGCATAGGCAGTAGAAAGTTGTTTTGAAATCATCGGAAGATTCGAAGAAATATGTAGTCTTGGACTGGCCATCTGATATAGTAATTATATGGTATTGTAAAGTGATATATCGTTTATAATCGTTAACTTCTTATATTTTAAAATATAAATTAACACTGTATACACTCATTCCCACCATAACTGCATGACCTTCGTACACAATATTGTTTCACAGAAAATTTTTTTACACTCGTGATACTGTTGGCCAAATAATTCCATAGAAGTATAATTTCATTTTTGGGTAACCAAGCACTCACTGTCCACTGATGTTTTTATGACATGTTTTTGTTCCTCATTCTAACGCCATTAAAAAAAATTCCAACGATTTTTTCGGATACTTTTTTTGACAATACATTATTTTTTCTAGGTAAAAAAAATTGTTGAATACATCATCATTAGATTAAAGAAGTTCTTGAAGTAATTATTTAAAAAGCCTTGGTCCCATAAAAAAGTGTTTGAAGTATAAAGTTCACTTTACAATTAAAGTTGTTCAATAAACATCTTTTAGGTAAAGACACCAAAAACATCCACTTAAATAATAATAAATCTGTTCTCCTGACAATTTTTTAGTGCTGTAGTTAAAAGCTTCAACAATCTAAAACTTTCATTAGCCTATTACTGATATCGTTGATATTATGATTATATTTAAATGTGATATTTTTAAATTCATTTGATCGAAAAATTATCTCTAATGTTGTTGAATAATGTATCATAAACATCATAACGCACATTTTATCGTTTGTACTGTTAATAAAGGACCAAGTAAAATTATAGAAATTATAGACTAAAAAGCATAGGGCCTAAACTTTAAATTTATGGAATAAACTTGATCAGAAAAAATAAAATTAACTTTTTTTGTTGCAAAAACTTAAAAATGTTTGCAAAATTTTTGTTTTATTTGAGTATTGTGGTATCAAAATTAAATATAAAAATATTTATGGGGAAAAAAAAATATGGTGTTTGATGGGATTCGACCCCATGTTAGTTATAATCAGGAAAAAAAGAAAAAAAAAAGGAATAAATCAATTGATTAAATTACAAAAAAATGTGTGTGCACTCGGTGCATCACAATGGGTTCGAAGAGGTGAGGTCGTTCGCAAAGAGGGGTATAATCTGAGACAAGATTCTCTATACCCCTAGACGGGTCACGTACCATCGGTATCTCCTGGCAACTCAATGTTCAATATGCCTAGCGCTTTCATACGCGCTTAACCACTCGACCACCGAGCTCTTGTTTTCCAATTTGTTAAATAGTCGATTTGAAGCTAGCATAGATAAAAAATGCCATTAGGCAAGAAACTCGTGGATGTGTTAATTGCTTAGCGTTGTAGTCGGTATATCTATATGTCCGACCAACGTGTCTGCAATCGGTCATATAGGTATACTGGTAACGTGTTAAAAGTATTTACAAATCGTTCTAGAGTTCCTTGCTGGAGGGCGCTGTTTTTACATCTCTCTCGAAGTTAGCTGACGGGTAATAATGTGTAAACACAGCTATGGGTATACCTCTGAAGTATAATCACAATCTTCCATCTTAAAGCATATTAGAAAAAAACGACATTTTGGAGCCAATCCAATGCTATAAATGGCACATTTTGGACACTAACTCATAGTTTCTACACTCGCTCATGCGGAAAAAACGAAGTATGTATCGTGATCAACGTCAGCTTCTACGGCTAAACAGTACGGAAAGCGTGACACGTGATTAATTGAGAAAATATTTTGTTTATTGAATCGACAAAAAAAAAAAAGCTCAAATCTCTAATTAAAAGATTATTTATAATTAGTAATTAAGTGATTTGTTAGTGTCAAGTTCATACATTAGCGATTAGTACGTCGTTCGGTCAGATCTATCCACTTATAAAGTATAACTGTCTGTAAATATTATTTGTCGTCCATTGACTTCTCATGATTACGTTTAAGATGTAAAAGTGTATTACATAACTGTTGAGAAGTGTCATTTTTGAGAAAAAGTGTGACATAAGTGGATTTTCCTTGATTCTCTCTCTTTGCCCCCCCCCCCCCATGCCATACTTTCGGTTTTCCATACAATTCAGAAGGACATTACAGCACACCCCATCACTACAACACATATTTTGAATTTTTTAAATTTTATTTATTTTTTTTTTAACTTAGTTCCCACTCATCGTAGAACCCAGCATCTTCTGCACTATGGTCAAGGCCCTTATCTACTCTGCCATGGGCGTTACCTGGGGTCTTATTGCGTGCTTCGATGTACGCAATATGGTTCGAGATTTACCGTCACACCTCTAACTTTATGGCGAAAACGTAACAGAAAGTTATCTTTTTGATGTTCAAAGGTATATTGTGACAGTAAATCTCGAAAGCTATTGCGCATATTGAAGAACTTAATTAGAACCCAGTAGTATTGTACTTGACTACTTTATTACGTTGTATAGTTCGTTGGAAAAAAAATCAGATAAAAATATGAACACTTTTAGCACGCTTAACTACTTGGCTATGATGAGATGGTACAAGCTTCTTATATCACGAATTGCTGACATCGTACCAATACTATAGTTTTTTTAAAGTCATGTTATTAAACTGACTTTATAATTTTTCTAAAAAAATTTTTATGTGAACTTATTCAGTGACAATTAATTGAAACAATAAAAGTACACCTAAAATTGGCAGATTTAACACGATTTTAATGTTTATTGTAGATTATATGCTTAACAATACACTAATAAAATATTTTTTTATTAGAATTAATTGTAACTGAATAAATTTACATAACAATTTTTTTAGAAAAAATAGCAACTATGGTAACTTTCGTTAAATCTTAAGGGAGTTGGGTTACGCCCCTGGGGGGCATTAAGGGAAGCACGTATATGTACCTATAAGGCACCGTGATAAAATCTGCTGTTCTAACCAAGCCCGAAAAGCCGTGGCTACATAGACGCGTCCGACCGCGTCTGACTACGTCCGCTCGCGTCCGTACGCGTTTGACGTCCGTCAGAATGGTGCCTATAGTTCTTCACTGCCAACGTGCAAACCTTAAAAAAACTACAAAAAAGTGTGAAAATACAAGATACGTTTGGGAGCTAGTTCATTTGAAGTTGGCAGCAAAAAACTAGGCACGGATTTTCACGGACGTCAAACGCGTGCGGACGCGAGTGGACGCGTCTATGTAGCTGCGGCCAAAAACGTCTGCTCTCTTGATTACGGAAAATGCATTTGTGTTTAAATTGCCAGTCCTCATTAGTGTATTATTAATATGGTTTAAAAAATTCAGAATACTCTTTAAGGTATCTAGTTTCTTAGAGTATAAATCAAGTCGCATACATTTTTTCTTGGGAGATCAAAAATAAAGCGTAAACGGTATAGTCAATCTGATCTTCTTTCGATAAAAGTGTGTTGTAAATTTTCAAAATTAGAGATTTTAATGATATAGCATGAAAGTACAAAGTTTCAGATCATAATTTTGAGTAGAATGGCTTATAGAAGCGATTTTGTGAAACACCATCGTTCCACATAAAAAGTCGAGCTGACGTAAGACAGAGTACTCAGTACGTCCTTGTCTCCTGCATCAGTGTAGTTTATGAACCGAAAACAAATTTTTTTACTTTTGTGCAAATATTTCCATAACTGCAGATGCACATAAACTTTTTTGACAAGTTAAATTTTAGTTCATGTTAAACACGACGAAAAATGAGAACATCATAAAGTTTTTCTTCAAATCTGTAGACGCGATTTTGTTCAAATATGGTAACTATATCCATGTCGTGTTTCTTTACAACACTTTTATTGTTAAGTAAACTGTGCCCTTACTCTTCCTTAAGAATACACGCTTAAAGTAACAGGAGTACCTTAAGGTTGTTCCATGGATATCTTAATGTATTGAAATATCGTTGAAACTTTTTTTTGTCAAAATTAGAACGTATGTGGCAGATTCCTGACAAACTTCAGAAAGATTACGTTAACAGAAATTTTTTTTAAAGATTTGCATAGAAGTTTCAACTTATTGACCCACATAACGTTAAGTGTCTTGACTTTAAGAGTTATAAAGAATGTTGCACAATTCAATATACTGTCCATTTACGTATAATAATTAACCGTACAAAGTTTTATTCCATCATTGTCTCACAAGATTTTAAAATAACATCTTGAAAATGGTAAAATAATACAGATCAATAAATTTCTCGGCAAACCATTGCATACAGTACGGCAACATTGCAATATTGTTTTTGGCAAGGAAATTAAAACTCTTTTAGTTGTGTTTACGTAAAATAACCATGCACGTTCAACATGACTCTATGATTAACTCACTTTTCTGCATAAATGGAGATGTGTATTATCTTAGCAAAGAACACGCTTTAATCTACGGTCTGCCACATGCAAGTGTCCGTCGGTGACGACGGAAATGAACATTTAAGCCACCACCTGTTCTTTAGTCAACGTATACCTACGTTCCTCTGCATGCATCTATATATTTGTGCATTATGATGCATGCAGGAAGTTTAATCAGAACTTTTAAGTCAAAGATGTATTTTGTTCGCTATAATTCATGCTGGGCCTTTAAACACATATAATGTAAATTTTAGAATGACTAAGCAAATCGATTTTCTCATTCCTGAATATTGAAAGACTTTCTCTTGTAATTTTTGACGTATCACGTAAGTCATCGTTGTTGTAGAAATAAAGAGTTTCAGCATAATAATAATCAGAACTTTTTATTTAACGTCACTTATAAAATTTGTTTGGCAAATATTCTGAAAATGTTAATCATTTCCTTTGCCAAGTAGATGAATTACTATTATTTACCTACATCATAAGACAAAACTTACTTTCAGGAGAAATAAAAATTGTAAAATTTTTTACATTGTTTAAGATTGCCTACACTGTATGTATTAAATTTTATGCAAGATGCAATCAACATTAATGTCTAATCTTTGGTTACCGTTTCGAAAAAGTAAATTGGATTTTCTTTAGTAAAATGTTCAACATTCTCTCAGTAATTTATCGCTACCTTTAAGTCTACACTTTCAATGAGCTTTTCATTAATAATATAATAGCTTTAGATTCACACATTTATCAATTTCTTTCGTAATTTCATTGTGAGTCTTATTTGTAACAATTTCAAACTCTATAAAGTCTTAAAACTGTATTTCGGTGGTAAATGGGCGAATAGCAACTCAAAAATCAAGCAGCATAATTGGGATGATGATAGCAATTTAAAGCAGAAAGTTTTCATTATCCACATCACATTTTTTTATAAATAAATGCAAGAGAGTGATAGAAAAAAGGATACATAGCTTTTATAAAACTGTCTTGTGTACATTGCCCCATTCAACTGGGATTCTCAGTTTTAACATTAATTTTTCTCTTTCAAGCTATGAAATGTAAAATTTATTAAATACATTATATAAATTTATTACATTTTCTTATATTTCAGCTACTTCTAAGAAATTAATTAATAAATCTTGACTTTTTTTCACAGTATTTGTCGAGGTACTTGTGGCATGATAAGGTACTTCCTATTTTTCGGGAGACAAATTTTTTCCTGTGTGTGTGAAAAAAGGAGCAAGATCTATGTATCAACTATGTAGATCACCGTTATTTCAAGCTCCTCAGTATGCCGAACATTATCCAATGTTCGGACCTATTGAATGTAGTCCATTATTGTCACCTTCACCACTAACAGCACCACAAGATGAGAAACTGATTTGGTAAATGGAAACTGCTTTGTTATTCCTAAATAATCTCCAAACAAATGTGGAGAAAGATTCAGTTAGAGTCCACGCATAGTACTCTTGGTAAGCTAGCATAAAGGATTTTGCGTTATAGGTTACAGAATCATGTGAACATTCATATCTAAAGAAAATTTTTTGTTTGGTAAAAAGTACAATTTTAAGCAAATCCTGATTACATATTTAATGCTGTTTGTGCGGTGCATCCACTACTGTCTCTTTGGTTTTAAAAACCATAATTTTGCAGAGAAGCAAGCAAACGTTTTGTCTTTCCGAGAGGACAATGTAATTGGATTTTTACTTTTATTAATTTTTGTCACGAACTTTTTTTACGACAGGCATAAAAATAAATGCTGACACGTTGGTCTTGAATTAACGAGTTGTGATCAAAAACACGTAAAAAACCTCAACGGTACGTTTTGTTCGCTAATGAAAAGGAATGATTTCGTACTTAAAAGAATTGAACGTTTTATAGTTCAAACGCTTGATTATTGTACATGTTATGTATCTATAAAAATATTATCTTGGCGAGAAACGTTAATAAAAATGCGATTGAATGAGATCAAAGTATCAAGTATGCCCGACACAATATTTGGTTTTGTAAATTATTTGATATGACTTACATTTAAATGAATGGTGTAAGAAAAAATCAATTTTAATAAGCCATGCAGGTAAAATAACTTATTAATAAAAGTTCATGTTGTTCATGTTTTAACGAACAGTAAAGAAATTTGAGAATATTAACCAAGATGAACTCTTCATGTAGGTACTGAATTGCGTCAGTAAATTAAAATTACCAAAAAAAAAAAAAAAAATTCAGGGCACGTTCTATAGAAGTAAATTCTGTCATTCGTTACTTGGATCGTTTGATCGTTGAGTCAAATGGAAACTATTCTGATTCAGGAAGTAACTTGTAAAGTAGTAAACACTTTTCTCCTGAAGGTTAAGACCAATAATATTGATAATGACAATATAGGTATCTATCAGTATCATTTCGTTATGTATTCAATATGTAGTATGAAACAGGCTGCAGTGAACTTTTTTTTTCCCGAAAAACTTTTTACAAAATTATAAAAAAAATCCTAAGCACAACAACTTGACAATAAGGAACCTATACGTAAAAAATATGTACAGGAAAAAGATCAGCAGTTTTTAAATGCTATATGGAATCAAGGAAAAGTTTTTTTTTTAATTTCATCATTTGAGAAACTGGTATACTCATTATATGATGTAAGTATAACGCCATTGACCGAACACCAATTGAAATCACAAAATGTTTTAGAACAGGCATTATTCGATATCCATTACAGGAAATGTTGAAAGTTTCTATTTCTCAATCCAATTTTTTTCTATAATTTTGAAAATTTTTTATTATTAGAACGGATATTGACTTGTAATTTTGAAGTTTTTAATGAGATGCATAAAAATGATAGTTCCATAGTTTCTTAAATTTTAATACTTTCATTATTGATTTTTATGACTGCAAGAATTAATTTTACTCGTCCCCCGTGACGTACTTACTGACGGTCCCCTCTACACCACATAGCGCCACACCACACCTCACATTTTGAGCTTTATAAATTTTTTTTTTTTTTTTTAACCAGTTTCAAAAAAAAAGGAAAAAAAAAAATTTTCCAAACAAATTTCAACTTCCGACCTTGTGTTCACTTATCAAGGCCCTTACACACTTTGCTATGAGTGGTGCTGACATAAAAAATTCGATTACTACATATTATGGAGTCCTTCGTAATTTTTTATGTAAATTTTTATTTAATGAATATTTATTCCTTTGGTGTAATTGTAAATTTAATTAATAAATAATTTATTTAATAAAATAATTTTTTCTTTTAAATGTTTTTTCAAAAAATTTAGAAATTTGTAGATTTTAGCAGAGCAGCTTTCCAATGTATTAAGAAATTTTTGTATGTATACAATTAAATTGTTACTTTTACAATAAACAAATGATTGCTTATACAATTTTTAATATTTTTCAAAAATTAAAATAAAATTTTTCGTATTGTACAAATACAATAATTAATTTTTATTGTATTTTATTCTTTCACAATTTTTTCACTCAGAATTGAAATGATTTTTTGACTCAAAGCTGTTTTTCACATACTCAGTGGGAGAAAAGTTTAGAGAAGTGGGTGAAACACTAATGTGTGCAGTAAAGCTAGCAATTGTTTTTCTTCGGTGGATGTACTCACATAAATGCTTTTACGCACACCTTATCCCCTATTTTAAAATTTATTTAAAAACCAACTTGTGGGGGGTCTATTTGAAAATTCGATAGGTTTATCTTAAAGTAATCTTTTAACCCAAAAAATTGGAAGATTCCTATAAATCATATAAATGCCATTTAACGTGATTTTTTCATAAGGTCATATGATAAATATCGATTTTTTAAAATTTAAACATATGTAAAATAATGGTACAGTCAAACGAGCTGCAATGTTCGTGGGTATTTTTTATGCTATTTCAATATACGTTTGACGTTTGAATGAAAGCTGTAGAAAAAACCTATGTGCAACGAACGTCCTGAAGGGACATTCACTGGAATGTAATACTACTCTATTGAAGAAAGCAATACTATAGGATGGTTTTTCTTAATTTTCTGTATACAATATTATATTTTGGGTATTAAGTATGGACTACAAATAAGTGTGGGAGCATATGTGATAGATGTAAGGATAATGTTACAGATATAATCAGCATAGGCAGTAGAAAGTTGTTTTGAAATCATCGGAAGATTCGAAGAAATATGTAGTCTTGGACTGGCCATCTGATATAGTAATTATATGGTATTGTAAAGTGATATATCGTTTATAATCGTTAACTTCTTATATTTTAAAATATAAATTAACACTGTATACACTCATTCCCACCATAACTGCATGACCTTCGTACACAATATTGTTTCACAGAAAATTTTTTTACACTCGTGATACTGTTGGCCAAATAATTCCATAGAAGTATAATTTCATTTTTGGGTAACCAAGCACTCACTGTCCACTGATGTTTTTATGACATGTTTTTGTTCCTCATTCTAACGCCATTAAAAAAAATTCCAACGATTTTTTCGGATACTTTTTTTGACAATACATTATTTTTTCTAGGTAAAAAAAATTGTTGAATACATCATCATTAGATTAAAGAAGTTCTTGAAGTAATTATTTAAAAAGCCTTGGTCCCATAAAAAAGTGTTTGAAGTATAAAGTTCACTTTACAATTAAAGTTGTTCAATAAACATCTTTTAGGTAAAGACACCAAAAACATCCACTTAAATAATAATAAATCTGTTCTCCTGACAATTTTTTAGTGCTGTAGTTAAAAGCTTCAACAATCTAAAACTTTCATTAGCCTATTACTGATATCGTTGATATTATGATTATATTTAAATGTGATATTTTTAAATTCATTTGATCGAAAAATTATCTCTAATGTTGTTGAATAATGTATCATAAACATCATAACGCACATTTTATCGTTTGTACTGTTAATAAAGGACCAAGTAAAATTATAGAAATTATAGACTAAAAAGCATAGGGCCTAAACTTTAAATTTATGGAATAAACTTGATCAGAAAAAATAAAATTAACTTTTTTTGTTGCAAAAACTTAAAAATGTTTGCAAAATTTTTGTTTTATTTGAGTATTGTGGTATCAAAATTAAATATAAAAATATTTATGGGGAAAAAAAAATATGGTGTTTGATGGGATTCGACCCCATGTTAGTTATAATCAGGAAAAAAAGAAAAAAAAAAGGAATAAATCAATTGATTAAATTACAAAAAAATGTGTGTGCACTCGGTGCATCACAATGGGTTCGAAGAGGTGAGGTCGTTCGCAAAGAGGGGTATAATCTGAGACAAGATTCTCTATACCCCTAGACGGGTCACGTACCATCGGTATCTCCTGGCAACTCAATGTTCAATATGCCTAGCGCTTTCATACGCGCTTAACCACTCGACCACCGAGCTCTTGTTTTCCAATTTGTTAAATAGTCGATTTGAAGCTAGCATAGATAAAAAATGCCATTAGGCAAGAAACTCGTGGATGTGTTAATTGCTTAGCGTTGTAGTCGGTATATCTATATGTCCGACCAACGTGTCTGCAATCGGTCATATAGGTATACTGGTAACGTGTTAAAAGTATTTACAAATCGTTCTAGAGTTCCTTGCTGGAGGGCGCTGTTTTTACATCTCTCTCGAAGTTAGCTGACGGGTAATAATGTGTAAACACAGCTATGGGTATACCTCTAAAGTATAATCACAATCTTCCATCTTAAAGCATATTAGAAAAAAACGACATTTTGGAGCCAATCCAATGCTATAAATGGCACATTTTGGACACTAACTCATAGTTTCTACACTCGCTCATGCGGAAAAAACGAAGTATGTATCGTGATCAACGTCAGCTTCTACGGCTAAACAGTACGGAAAGCGTGACACGTGATTAATTGAGAAAATATTTTGTTTATTGAATCGACAAAAAAAAAAAAGCTCAAATCTCTAATTAAAAGATTATTTATAATTAGTAATTAAGTGATTTGTTAGTGTCAAGTTCATACATTAGCGATTAGTACGTCGTTCGGTCAGATCTATCCACTTATAAAGTATAACTGTCTGTAAATATTATTTGTCGTCCATTGACTTCTCATGATTACGTTTAAGATGTAAAAGTGTATTACATAACTGTTGAGAAGTGTCATTTTTGAGAAAAAGTGTGACATAAGTGGATTTTCCTTGATTCTCTCTCTTTGCCCCCCCCCCCATGCCATACTTTTGGTTTTCTTGACAATTCAGAAGGACATTACAGCACACCCCATCACTACAACACATATTTTGAATTTTTTAAATTTTATTTATTTTTTTTTTAACTAAGTTCCCACTTATCGTTGAACCCAGCATCTTCTGCACTATGGTCAAGGCCCTTATCTACTCTGCCATGGGCGTTACCTGGGGTCTTATTGCGTGCTTCGATATACGCAATATGGTTCGAGATTTACCGTCACACCTCCAACTTTATGGCGAAAACGTAACAGAAAGTTATCTTTTTGATGTTCAAAGGTATATTGTGACAGTAAATCTCGAAAGCTATCGCGCATATTTAAGAACTTAATTAGAACCCAGTAGTATTGTACTTGACTACTTTATTACGTTGTATAGTTCGTTGGAAAAAAAATCAGATAAAAATATGAACACTTTTAGCACGCTTAACTACTTGGCTATGATGAGATGGTACAAGCTTCTTATATCACGAATTGCTGACATCGTACCAATACTATAGTTTTTTTAAAGTCATGTTATTAAACTGACTTTATAATTTTTCTAAAAAATTTTTTATGTGAACTTATTCAGTGACAATTAATTGAAACAATAAAAGTACACCTAAAATTGACAGATTTAACACGATTTTAATGTTTATTGTAGATTATATGCTTAACAATACACTAATAAAATATTTTTTTATTAGAATTAATTGTAACTGAATAAATTTACATAACAATTTTTTTAGAAAATATAGCAACTATGGTAACTTTCGTTAAATCTTGAGGGAGTTGGGTTACGCCCCTGGGGGGCATTAAGGGAAGCACGTATATGTACCTATAAGGCACCGTGATAAAATCTGCTGTTCTAACCAAGCCCAAAAAGCCGTGGCTACATAGACGCGTCCGACCGCGTCTGACTACGTCCGCTCGCGTCCGTACGCGTTTGACGTCCGTCAGAATGGTGCCTATAGTTCTTCACTGCCAACGTGCAAACCTTAAAAAAACTACAAAAAAGTGTGAAAATACAAGATACGTTTGGGAGCTAGTTCATTTGAAGTTGGCAGCAAAAAACTAGGCACGGATTTTCACGGACGTCAAACGCGTGCGGACGCGAGTGGACGCGTCTATGTAGCTGCGGCCAAAAACGTCTGCTCTCTTGATTACGGAAAATGCATTTGTGTTTAAATTGCCAGTCCTCATTAGTGTATTATTAATATGGTTTAAAAAATTCAGAATACTCTTTAAGGTATCTAGTTTCTTAGAGTATAAATCAAGTCGCATACATTTTTTCTTGGGAGATCAAAAATAAAGCGTAAACGGTATAGTCAATCTGATCTTCTTTCGATAAAAGTGTGTTGTAAATTTTCAAAATTAGAGATTTTAATGATATAGCATGAAAGTACAAAGTTTCAGATCATAATTTTGAGTAGAATGGCTTATAGAAGCGATTTTGTGAAACACCATCGTTCCACATAAAAAGTCGAGCTGACGTAAGACAGAGTACTCAGTACGTCCTTGTCTCCTGCATCAGTGTAGCTTATGAACCGAAAACAAATTTTTTTACTTTTGTGCAAATATTTCCATAACTGCAGATGCACATAAACTTTTTTGACAAGTTAAATTTTAGTTCATGTTAAACACGACGAAAAATGAGAACATCATAAAGTTTTTCTTCAAATCTGTAGACGCGATTTTGTTCAAATATGGTAACTATATCCATGTCGTGTTTCTTTACAACACTTTTATTGTTAAGTAAACTGTGCCCTTACTCTTCCTTAAGAATACACGCTTAAAGTAACAGGAGTACCTTAAGGTTGTTCCATGGATATCTTAATGTATTGAAATATCGTTGAAACTTTTTTTTGTCAAAATTAGAACGTATGTGGCAGATTCCTGACAAACTTCAGAAAGATTACGTTAACAGAAATTTTTTTTAAAGATTTGCATAGAAGTTTCAACTTATTGACCCACATAACGTTAAGTGTCTTGACTTTAAGAGTTATAAAGAATGTTGCACAATTCAATATACTGTCCATTTACGTATAATAATTAACCGTACAAAGTTTTATTCCATCATTGTCTCACAAGATTTTAAAATAACATCTTGAAAATGGTAAAATAATACAGATCAATAAATTTTTCGGCAAACCATTGCATACAGTACGGCAACATTGCAATATTGTTTTTGGCACGGAAATTAAAACTCTTTTAGTTGTGTTTACGTAAAATAACCATGCACGTTCAACATGACTCTATGATTAACTCACTTTTCTGCATAAATGGAGATGTGTATTATCTTAGCAAAGAACACGCTTTAATCTACGGTCTGCCACATGCAAGTGTCCGTCGGTGACGACGGAAATGAACATTTAAGCCACCACCTGTCCTTTAGTCAACGTATACCTACGTTCCTCTGCATGCATCTATATATTTGTGCATTATGATGCATGCAGGAAGTTTAATCAGAACTTTTAAGTCAAAGATGTATTTTGTTCGCTATAATTCATGCTGGGCCTTTAAACACATATAATGTAAATTTTAGAATGACTAAGCAAATCGATTTTCTCATTCCTGAATATTGAAAGACTTTCTCTTGTAATTTTTGACGTATCACGTAAGTCATCGTTGTTGTAGAAATAAAGAGTTTCAGCATAATAATAATCAGAACTTTTTATTTAACGTCACTTATAAAATTTGTTTGGCAAATATTCTGAAAATGTTAATCATTTCCTTTGCCAAGTAGATGAATTACTATTATTTACCTACATCATAAGACAAAACTTACTTTCAGGAGAAATAAAAATTGTAAAATTTTTTACATTGTTTAAGATTGCCTACACTGTATGTATTAAATTTTATGCAAGATGCAATCAACATTAATGTCTAATCTTTGGTTACCGTTTCGAAAAAGTAAATTGGATTTTCTTTAGTAAAATGTTCAACATTCTCTCAGTAATTTATCGCTACCTTTAAGTCTACACTTTCAATGAGCTTTTCATTAATAATATAATAGCTTTAGATTCACACATTTATCAATTCCTTTCGTAATTTCATTGTGAGTCTTATTTGTAACAATTTCAAACTCTATAAAGTCTTAAAACTGTATTTCGGTGGTAAATGGGCGAATAGCAACTCAAAAATCAAGCAGCATAATTGGGATGATGATAGCAATTTAAAGCAGAAAGTTTTCATTATCCACATCACATTTTTTTATAAATAAATGCAAGAGAGTGATAGAAAAAAGGATACATAGCTTTTATAAAACTGTCTTGTGTACATTGCCCCATTCAACTGGGATTCTCAGTTTTAACATTAATTTTTCTCTTTCAAGCTATAAAATGTAAAATTTATTAAATACATTATATAAATTTATTACATTTTCTTATATTTCAGCTACTTCTAAGAAATTAATTAATAAATCTTGACTTTTTTTCACAGTATTTGTCGAGGTACTTGTGGCATGATAAGGTACTTCCTATTTTTCGGGAGACAAATTTTTTCCTGTGTGTGTGAAAAAAGGAGCAAGATCTATGTATCAACTATGTAGATCACCGTTATTTCAAGCTCCTCAGTATGCCGAACATTATCCAATGTTCGGACCTATTGAATGTAGTCCATTATTGTCACCTTCACCACTAACAGCACCACAAGATGAGAAACTGATTTGGTAAATGGAAACTGCTTTGTTATTCCTAAATAATCTCCAAACAATTGTGGAGAAAGATTCAGTTAGAGTCCACGCATAGTACTCTTGGTAAGCTAGCATAAAGGATTTTGCGTTATAGGTTACAGAATCATGTGAACATTCATATCTAAAGAAAATTTTTTGTTTGGTAAAAAGTACAATTTTAAGCAAATCCTGATTACATATTTAATGCTGTTTGTGCGGTGCATCCACTACTGTCTCTTTGGTTTTAAAAACCATAATTTTGCAGAGAAGCAAGCAAACGTTTTGTCTTTCCGAGAGGACAATGTAATTGGATTTTTACTTTTATTAATTTTTGTCACGAACTTTTTTTACGACAGGCATAAAAATAAATGCTGACACGTTGGTCTTGAATTAACGAGTTGTGATCAAGAACACGTAAAAAACCTCAACGGTACGTTTTGTTCGCTAATGAAAAGGAATGATTTCGTACTTAAAAGAATTGAACGTTTTATAGTTCAAACGCTTGATTATTGTACATGTTATGTATCTATAAAAATATTATCTTGGCGAGAAACGTTAATAAAAATGCGATTGAATGAGATCAAAGTATCAAGTATGCCCGACACAATATTTGGTTTTGTAAATTATTTTATATGACTTACATTTAAATGAATGGTGTAAGAAAAAATCAATTTTAATAAGCCATGCAGGTAAAATAACTTATTAATAAAAGTTCATGTTGTTCATGTTTTAACGAACAGTAAAGAAATTTGAGAATATTAACCAAGATGAACTCTTCATGTAGGTACTGAATTGCGTCAGTAAATTAAAATTACCAAAAAAAAAAAAAAAAATTCAGGGCACGTTCTATAGAAGTAAATTCTGTCATTCGTTACTTGGATCGTTTGATCGTTGAGTCAAATGGAAACTATTCTGATTCAGGAAGTAACTTGTAAAGTAGTAAACACTTTTCTCCTGAAGGTTAAGACCAATAATATTGATAATGACAATATAGGTATCTATCAGTATCATTTCGTTATGTATTCAATATGTAGTATGAAACAGGCTGCAGTGAACTTTTTTTTTCCCGAAAAACTTTTTACAAAATTATAAAAAAAATCCTAAGCACAACAACTTGACAATAAGGAACCTATACGTAAAAAATATGTACAGGAAAAAGATCAGCAGTTTTTAAATGCTATATGGAATCAAGGAAAAGTTTTTTTTTTAATTTCATCATTTGAGAAACTGGTATACTCATTATATGATGTAAGTATAACGCCATTGACCGAACACCAATTGAAATCACAAAATGTTTTAGAACAGGCATTATTCGATATCCATTACAGGAAATGTTGAAAGTTTCTATTTCTCAATCCAATTTTTTTCTATAATTTTGAAAATTTTTTATTATTAGAACGGATATTGACTTGTAATTTTGAAGTTTTTAATGAGATGCATAAAAATGATAGTTCCATAGTTTCTTAAATTTTAATACTTTCATTATTGATTTTTATGACTGCAAGAATTAATTTTACTCGTCCCCCGTGACGTACTTACTGACGGTCCCCTCTACACCACATAGCGCCACACCACACCTCACATTTTGAGCTTTATAAATTTTTTTTTTTTTTTTTAACCAGTTTCAAAAAAAAAGGAAAAAAAAAAATTTTCCAAACAAATTTCAACTTCCGACCTTGTGTTCACTTATCAAGGCCCTTACACACTTTGCTATGAGTGGTGCTGACATAAAAAATTCGATTACTACATATTATGGAGTCCTTCGTAATTTTTTATGTAAATTTTTATTTAATGAATATTTATTCCTTTGGTGTAATTGTAAATTTAATTAATAAATAATTTATTTAATAAAATAATTTTTTCTTTTAAATGTTTTTTCAAAAAATTTAGAAATTTGTAGATTTTAGCAGAGCAGCTTTCCAATGTATTAAGAAATTTTTGTATGTATACAATTAAATTGTTACTTTTACAATAAACAAATGATTGCTTATACAATTTTTAATATTTTTCAAAAATTAAAATAAAATTTTTCGTATTGTACAAATACAATAATTAATTTTTATTGTATTTTATTCTTTCACAATTTTTTCACTCAGAATTGAAATGATTTTTTGACTCAAAGCTGTTTTTCACATAGTCAGTGGGAGAAAAGTTTAGAGAAGTGGGTGAAACACTAATGTGTGCAGTAAAGCTAGCAATTGTTTTTCTTCGGTGGATGTACTCACATAAATGCTTTTACGCACACCTTATCCCCTATTTTAAAATTTATTTAAAAACCAACTTGTGGGGGGTCTATTTGAAAATTCGATAGGTTTATCTTAAAGTAATCTTTTAACCCAAAAAATTGGAAGATTCCTATAAATCATATAAATGCCATTTAACGTGATTTTTTCATAAGGTCACATGATAAATATCGATTTTTTAAAATTTAAACATATGTAAAATAATGGTACAGTCAAACGAGCTGCAATGTTCGTGGGTATTTTTTATGCTATGTCAATATACGTTTGACGTTTGAATGAAAGCTGTAGAAAAAACCTATGTGCAACGAACGTCCTGAAGGGACATTCACTGGAATGTAATACTACTCTATTGAAGAAAGCAATACTATAGGATGGTTTTTCTTAATTTTCTGTATACAATATTATATTTTGGGTATTAAGTATGGACTACAAATAAGTGTGGGAGCATATGTGATAGATGTAAGGATAATGTTACAGATATAATCAGCATAGGCAGTAGAAAGTTGTTTTGAAATCATCGGAAGATTCGAAGAAATATGTAGTCTTGGACTGGCCATCTGATATAGTAATTATATGGTATTGTAAAGTGATATATCGTTTATAATCGTTAACTTCTTATATTTTAAAATATAAATTAACACTGTATACACTCATTCCCACCATAACTGCATGACCTTCGTACACAATATTGTTTCACAGAAAATTTTTTTACACTCGTGATACTGTTGGCCAAATAATTCCATAGAAGTATAATTTCATTTTTGGGTAACCAAGCACTCACTGTCCACTGATGTTTTTATGACATGTTTTTGTTCCTCATTCTAACGCCATTAAAAAAAATTCCAACGATTTTTTCGGATACTTTTTTTGACAATACATTATTTTTTCTAGGTAAAAAAAATTGTTGAATACATCATCATTAGATTAAAGAAGTTCTTGAAGTAATTATTTAAAAAGCCTTGGTCCCATAAAAAAGTGTTTGAAGTATAAAGTTCACTTTACAATTAAAGTTGTTCAATAAACATCTTTTAGGTAAAGACACCAAAAACATCCACTTAAATAATAATAAATCTGTTCTCCTGACAATTTTTTAGTGCTGTAGTTAAAAGCTTCAACAATCTAAAACTTTCATTAGCCTATTACTGATATCGTTGATATTATGATTATATTTAAATGTGATATTTTTAAATTCATTTGATCGAAAAATTATCTCTAATGTTGTTGAATAATGTATCATAAACATCATAACGCACATTTTATCGTTTGTACTGTTAATAAAGGACCAAGTAAAATTATAGAAATTATAGACTAAAAAGCATAGGGCCTAAACTTTAAATTTATGGAATAAACTTGATCAGAAAAAATAAAATTAACTTTTTTTGTTGCAAAAACTTAAAAATGTTTGCAAAATTTTTGTTTTATTTGAGTATTGTGGTATCAAAATTAAATATAAAAATATTTATGGGGAAAAAAAAATATGGTGTTTGATGGGATTCGACCCCATGTTAGTTATAATCAGGAAAAAAAGAAAAAAAAAAGGAATAAATCAATTGATTAAATTACAAAAAAATGTGTGTGCACTCGGTGCATCACAATGGGTTCGAAGAGGTGAGGTCGTTCGCAAAGAGGGGTATAATCTGAGACAAGATTCTCTATACCCCTAGACGGGTCACGTACCATCGGTATCTCCTGGCAACTCAATGTTCAATATGCCTAGCGCTTTCATACGCGCTTAACCACTCGACCACCGAGCTCTTGTTTTCCAATTTGTTAAATAGTCGATTTGAAGCTAGCATAGATAAAAAATGCCATTAGGCAAGAAACTCGTGGATGTGTTAATTGCTTAGCGTTGTAGTCGGTATATCTATATGTCCGACCAACGTGTCTGCAATCGGTCATATAGGTATACTGGTAACGTGTTAAAAGTATTTACAAATCGTTCTAGAGTTCCTTGCTGGAGGGCGCTGTTTTTACATCTCTCTCGAAGTTAGCTGACGGGTAATAATGTGTAAACACAGCTATGGGTATACCTCTAAAGTATAATCACAATCTTCCATCTTAAAGCATATTAGAAAAAAACGACATTTTGGAGCCAATCCAATGCTATAAATGGCACATTTTGGACACTAACTCATAGTTTCTACACTCGCTCATGCGGAAAAAACGAAGTATGTATCGTGATCAACGTCAGCTTCTACGGCTAAACAGTACGGAAAGCGTGACACGTGATTAATTGAGAAAATATTTTGTTTATTGAATCGACAAAAAAAAAAAAGCTCAAATCTCTAATTAAAAGATTATTTATAATTAGTAATTAAGTGATTTGTTAGTGTCAAGTTCATACATTAGCGATTAGTACGTCGTTCGGTCAGATCTATCCACTTATAAAGTATAACTGTCTGTAAATATTATTTGTCGTCCATTGACTTCTCATGATTACGTTTAAGATGTAAAAGTGTATTACATAACTGTTGAGAAGTGTCATTTTTGAGAAAAAGTGTGACATAAGTGGATTTTCCTTGATTCTCTCTCTTTGCCCCCCCCCCATGCCATACTTTTGGTTTTCTTGACAATTCAGAAGGACATTACAGCACACCCCATCACTACAACACATATTTTGAATTTTTTAAATTTTATTTATTTTTTTTTTAACTAAGTTCCCACTTATCGTTGAACCCAGCATCTTCTGCACTATGGTCAAGGCCCTTATCTACTCTGCCATGGGCGTTACCTGGGGTCTTATTGCGTGCTTCGATATACGCAATATGGTTCGAGATTTACCGTCACACCTCCAACTTTATGGCGAAAACGTAACAGAAAGTTATCTTTTTGATGTTCAAAGGTATATTGTGACAGTAAATCTCGAAAGCTATCGCGCATATTTAAGAACTTAATTAGAACCCAGTAGTATTGTACTTGACTACTTTATTACGTTGTATAGTTCGTTGGAAAAAAAATCAGATAAAAATATGAACACTTTTAGCACGCTTAACTACTTGGCTATGATGAGATGGTACAAGCTTCTTATATCACGAATTGCTGACATCGTACCAATACTATAGTTTTTTTAAAGTCATGTTATTAAACTGACTTTATAATTTTTCTAAAAAATTTTTTATGTGAACTTATTCAGTGACAATTAATTGAAACAATAAAAGTACACCTAAAATTGACAGATTTAACACGATTTTAATGTTTATTGTAGATTATATGCTTAACAATACACTAATAAAATATTTTTTTATTAGAATTAATTGTAACTGAATAAATTTACATAACAATTTTTTTAGAAAATATAGCAACTATGGTAACTTTCGTTAAATCTTGAGGGAGTTGGGTTACGCCCCTGGGGGGCATTAAGGGAAGCACGTATATGTACCTATAAGGCACCGTGATAAAATCTGCTGTTCTAACCAAGCCCAAAAAGCCGTGGCTACATAGACGCGTCCGACCGCGTCTGACTACGTCCGCTCGCGTCCGTACGCGTTTGACGTCCGTCAGAATGGTGCCTATAGTTCTTCACTGCCAACGTGCAAACCTTAAAAAAACTACAAAAAAGTGTGAAAATACAAGATACGTTTGGGAGCTAGTTCATTTGAAGTTGGCAGCAAAAAACTAGGCACGGATTTTCACGGACGTCAAACGCGTGCGGACGCGAGTGGACGCGTCTATGTAGCTGCGGCCAAAAACGTCTGCTCTCTTGATTACGGAAAATGCATTTGTGTTTAAATTGCCAGTCCTCATTAGTGTATTATTAATATGGTTTAAAAAATTCAGAATACTCTTTAAGGTATCTAGTTTCTTAGAGTATAAATCAAGTCGCATACATTTTTTCTTGGGAGATCAAAAATAAAGCGTAAACGGTATAGTCAATCTGATCTTCTTTCGATAAAAGTGTGTTGTAAATTTTCAAAATTAGAGATTTTAATGATATAGCATGAAAGTACAAAGTTTCAGATCATAATTTTGAGTAGAATGGCTTATAGAAGCGATTTTGTGAAACACCATCGTTCCACATAAAAAGTCGAGCTGACGTAAGACAGAGTACTCAGTACGTCCTTGTCTCCTGCATCAGTGTAGCTTATGAACCGAAAACAAATTTTTTTACTTTTGTGCAAATATTTCCATAACTGCAGATGCACATAAACTTTTTTGACAAGTTAAATTTTAGTTCATGTTAAACACGACGAAAAATGAGAACATCATAAAGTTTTTCTTCAAATCTGTAGACGCGATTTTGTTCAAATATGGTAACTATATCCATGTCGTGTTTCTTTACAACACTTTTATTGTTAAGTAAACTGTGCCCTTACTCTTCCTTAAGAATACACGCTTAAAGTAACAGGAGTACCTTAAGGTTGTTCCATGGATATCTTAATGTATTGAAATATCGTTGAAACTTTTTTTTGTCAAAATTAGAACGTATGTGGCAGATTCCTGACAAACTTCAGAAAGATTACGTTAACAGAAATTTTTTTTAAAGATTTGCATAGAAGTTTCAACTTATTGACCCACATAACGTTAAGTGTCTTGACTTTAAGAGTTATAAAGAATGTTGCACAATTCAATATACTGTCCATTTACGTATAATAATTAACCGTACAAAGTTTTATTCCATCATTGTCTCACAAGATTTTAAAATAACATCTTGAAAATGGTAAAATAATACAGATCAATAAATTTTTCGGCAAACCATTGCATACAGTACGGCAACATTGCAATATTGTTTTTGGCACGGAAATTAAAACTCTTTTAGTTGTGTTTACGTAAAATAACCATGCACGTTCAACATGACTCTATGATTAACTCACTTTTCTGCATAAATGGAGATGTGTATTATCTTAGCAAAGAACACGCTTTAATCTACGGTCTGCCACATGCAAGTGTCCGTCGGTGACGACGGAAATGAACATTTAAGCCACCACCTGTCCTTTAGTCAACGTATACCTACGTTCCTCTGCATGCATCTATATATTTGTGCATTATGATGCATGCAGGAAGTTTAATCAGAACTTTTAAGTCAAAGATGTATTTTGTTCGCTATAATTCATGCTGGGCCTTTAAACACATATAATGTAAATTTTAGAATGACTAAGCAAATCGATTTTCTCATTCCTGAATATTGAAAGACTTTCTCTTGTAATTTTTGACGTATCACGTAAGTCATCGTTGTTGTAGAAATAAAGAGTTTCAGCATAATAATAATCAGAACTTTTTATTTAACGTCACTTATAAAATTTGTTTGGCAAATATTCTGAAAATGTTAATCATTTCCTTTGCCAAGTAGATGAATTACTATTATTTACCTACATCATAAGACAAAACTTACTTTCAGGAGAAATAAAAATTGTAAAATTTTTTACATTGTTTAAGATTGCCTACACTGTATGTATTAAATTTTATGCAAGATGCAATCAACATTAATGTCTAATCTTTGGTTACCGTTTCGAAAAAGTAAATTGGATTTTCTTTAGTAAAATGTTCAACATTCTCTCAGTAATTTATCGCTACCTTTAAGTCTACACTTTCAATGAGCTTTTCATTAATAATATAATAGCTTTAGATTCACACATTTATCAATTCCTTTCGTAATTTCATTGTGAGTCTTATTTGTAACAATTTCAAACTCTATAAAGTCTTAAAACTGTATTTCGGTGGTAAATGGGCGAATAGCAACTCAAAAATCAAGCAGCATAATTGGGATGATGATAGCAATTTAAAGCAGAAAGTTTTCATTATCCACATCACATTTTTTTATAAATAAATGCAAGAGAGTGATAGAAAAAAGGATACATAGCTTTTATAAAACTGTCTTGTGTACATTGCCCCATTCAACTGGGATTCTCAGTTTTAACATTAATTTTTCTCTTTCAAGCTATAAAATGTAAAATTTATTAAATACATTATATAAATTTATTACATTTTCTTATATTTCAGCTACTTCTAAGAAATTAATTAATAAATCTTGACTTTTTTTCACAGTATTTGTCGAGGTACTTGTGGCATGATAAGGTACTTCCTATTTTTCGGGAGACAAATTTTTTCCTGTGTGTGTGAAAAAAGGAGCAAGATCTATGTATCAACTATGTAGATCACCGTTATTTCAAGCTCCTCAGTATGCCGAACATTATCCAATGTTCGGACCTATTGAATGTAGTCCATTATTGTCACCTTCACCACTAACAGCACCACAAGATGAGAAACTGATTTGGTAAATGGAAACTGCTTTGTTATTCCTAAATAATCTCCAAACAAATGTGGAGAAAGATTCAGTTAGAGTCCACGCATAGTACTCTTGGTAAGCTAGCATAAAGGATTTTGCGTTATAGGTTACAGAATCATGTGAACATTCATATCTAAAGAAAATTTTTTGTTTGGTAAAAAGTACAATTTTAAGCAAATCCTGATTACATATTTAATGCTGTTTGTGCGGTGCATCCACTACTGTCTCTTTGGTTTTAAAAACCATAATTTTGCAGAGAAGCAAGCAAACGTTTTGTCTTTCCGAGAGGACAATGTAATTGGATTTTTACTTTTATTAATTTTTGTCACGAACTTTTTTTACGACAGGCATAAAAATAAATGCTGACACGTTGGTCTTGAATTAACGAGTTGTGATCAAGAACACGTAAAAAACCTCAACGGTACGTTTTGTTCGCTAATGAAAAGGAATGATTTCGTACTTAAAAGAATTGAACGTTTTATAGTTCAAACGCTTGATTATTGTACATGTTATGTATCTATAAAAATATTATCTTGGCGAGAAACGTTAATAAAAATGCGATTGAATGAGATCAAAGTATCAAGTATGCCCGACACAATATTTGGTTTTGTAAATTATTTGATATGACTTACATTTAAATGAATGGTGTAAGAAAAAATCAATTTTAATAAGCCATGCAGGTAAAATAACTTATTAATAAAAGTTCATGTTGTTCATGTTTTAACGAACAGTAAAGAAATTTGAGAATATTAACCAAGATGAACTCTTCATGTAGGTACTGAATTGCGTCAGTAAATTAAAATTACCAAAAAAAAAAAAAAAAAATTCAGGGCACGTTCTATAGAAGTAAATTCTGTCATTCGTTACTTGGATCGTTTGATCGTTGAGTCAAATGAAAACTATTCTGATTCAGGAAGTAACTTGTAAAGTAGTAAACACTTTTCTCCTGAAGGTTAAGACCAATAATATTGATAATGACAATATAGGTATCTATCAGTATCATTTCGTTATGTATTCAATATGTAGTATGAAACAGGCTGCAGTGAACTTTTTTTTTCCCGAAAAACTTTTTACAAAATTATAAAAAAAATCCTAAGCACAACAACTTGACAATAAGGAACCTATACGTAAAAAATATGTACAGGAAAAAGATCAGCAGTTTTTAAATGCTATATGGAATCAAGGAAAAGTTTTTTTTTTAATTTCATCATTTGAGAAACTGGTATACTCATTATATGATGTAAGTATAACGCCATTGACCGAACACCAATTGAAATCACAAAATGTTTTAGAACAGGCATTATTCGATATCCATTACAGGAAATGTTGAAAGTTTCTATTTCTCAATCCAATTTTTTTCTATAATTTTGAAAATTTTTTATTATTAGAACGGATATTGACTTGTAATTTTGAAGTTTTTAATGAGATGCATAAAAATGATAGTTCCATAGTTTCTTAAATTTTAATACTTTCATTATTGATTTTTATGACTGCAAGAATTAATTTTACTCGTCCCCCGTGACGTACTTACTGACGGTCCCCTCTACACCACATAGCGCCACACCACACCTCACATTTTGAGCTTTATAAATTTTTTTTTTTTTTTTTAACCAGTTTCAAAAAAAAAGGAAAAAAAAAAATTTTCCAAACAAATTTCAACTTCCGACCTTGTGTTCACTTATCAAGGCCCTTACACACTTTGCTATGAGTGGTGCTGACATAAAAAATTCGATTACTACATATTATGGAGTCCTTCGTAATTTTTTATGTAAATTTTTATTTAATGAATATTTATTCCTTTGGTGTAATTGTAAATTTAATTAATAAATAATTTATTTAATAAAATAATTTTTTCTTTTAAATGTTTTTTCAAAAAATTTAGAAATTTGTAGATTTTAGCAGAGCAGCTTTCCAATGTATTAAGAAATTTTTGTATGTATACAATTAAATTGTTACTTTTACAATAAACAAATGATTGCTTATACAATTTTTAATATTTTTCAAAAATTAAAATAAAATTTTTCGTATTGTACAAATACAATAATTAATTTTTATTGTATTTTATTCTTTCACAATTTTTTCACTCAGAATTGAAATGATTTTTTGACTCAAAGCTGTTTTTCACATACTCAGTGGGAGAAAAGTTTAGAGAAGTGGGTGAAACACTAATGTGTGCAGTAAAGCTAGCAATTGTTTTTCTTCGGTGGATGTACTCACATAAATGCTTTTACGCACACCTTATCCCCTATTTTAAAATTTATTTAAAAACCAACTTGTGGGGGGTCTATTTGAAAATTCGATAGGTTTATCTTAAAGTAATCTTTTAACCCAAAAAATTGGAAGATTCCTATAAATCATATAAATGCCATTTAACGTGATTTTTTCATAAGGTCACATGATAAATATCGATTTTTTAAAATTTAAACATATGTAAAATAATGGTACAGTCAAACGAGCTGCAATGTTCGTGGGTATTTTTTATGCTATTTCAATATACGTTTGACGTTTGAATGAAAGCTGTAGAAAAAACCTATGTGCAACGAACGTCCTGAAGGGACATTCACTGGAATGTAATACTACTCTATTGAAGAAAGCAATACTATAGGATGGTTTTTCTTAATTTTCTGTATACAATATTATATTTTGGGTATTAAGTATGGACTACAAATAAGTGTGGGAGCATATGTGATAGATGTAAGGATAATGTTACAGATATAATCAGCATAGGCAGTAGAAAGTTGTTTTGAAATCATCGGAAGATTCGAAGAAATATGTAGTCTTGGACTGGCCATCTGATATAGTAATTATATGGTATTGTAAAGTGATATATCGTTTATAATCGTTAACTTCTTATATTTTAAAATATAAATTAACACTGTATACACTCATTCCCACCATAACTGCATGACCTTCGTACACAATATTGTTTCACAGAAAATTTTTTTACACTCGTGATACTGTTGGCCAAATAATTCCATAGAAGTATAATTTCATTTTTGGGTAACCAAGCACTCACTGTCCACTGATGTTTTTATGACATGTTTTTGTTCCTCATTCTAACGCCATTAAAAAAAATTCCAACGATTTTTTCGGATACTTTTTTTGACAATACATTATTTTTTCTAGGTAAAAAAAATTGTTGAATACATCATCATTAGATTAAAGAAGTTCTTGAAGTAATTATTTAAAAAGCCTTGGTCCCATAAAAAAGTGTTTGAAGTATAAAGTTCACTTTACAATTAAAGTTGTTCAATAAACATCTTTTAGGTAAAGACACCAAAAACATCCACTTAAATAATAATAAATCTGTTCTCCTGACAATTTTTTAGTGCTGTAGTTAAAAGCTTCAACAATCTAAAACTTTCATTAGCCTATTACTGATATCGTTGATATTATGATTATATTTAAATGTGATATTTTTAAATTCATTTGATCGAAAAATTATCTCTAATGTTGTTGAATAATGTATCATAAACATCATAACGCACATTTTATCGTTTGTACTGTTAATAAAGGACCAAGTAAAATTATAGAAATTATAGACTAAAAAGCATAGGGCCTAAACTTTAAATTTATGGAATAAACTTGATCAGAAAAAATAAAATTAACTTTTTTTGTTGCAAAAACTTAAAAATGTTTGCAAAATTTTTGTTTTATTTGAGTATTGTGGTATCAAAATTAAATATAAAAATATTTATGGGGAAAAAAAAATATGGTGTTTGATGGGATTCGACCCCATGTTAGTTATAATCAGGAAAAAAAGAAAAAAAAAAGGAATAAATCAATTGATTAAATTACAAAAAAATGTGTGTGCACTCGGTGCATCACAATGGGTTCGAAGAGGTGAGGTCGTTCGCAAAGAGGGGTATAATCTGAGACAAGATTCTCTATACCCCTAGACGGGTCACGTACCATCGGTATCTCCTGGCAACTCAATGTTCAATATGCCTAGCGCTTTCATACGCGCTTAACCACTCGACCACCGAGCTCTTGTTTTCCAATTTGTTAAATAGTCGATTTGAAGCTAGCATAGATAAAAAATGCCATTAGGCAAGAAACTCGTGGATGTGTTAATTGCTTAGCGTTGTAGTCGGTATATCTATATGTCCGACCAACGTGTCTGCAATCGGTCATATAGGTATACTGGTAACGTGTTAAAAGTATTTACAAATCGTTCTAGAGTTCCTTGCTGGAGGGCGCTGTTTTTACATCTCTCTCGAAGTTAGCTGACGGGTAATAATGTGTAAACACAGCTATGGGTATACCTCTAAAGTATAATCACAATCTTCCATCTTAAAGCATATTAGAAAAAAACGACATTTTGGAGCCAATCCAATGCTATAAATGGCACATTTTGGACACTAACTCATAGTTTCTACACTCGCTCATGCGGAAAAAACGAAGTATGTATCGTGATCAACGTCAGCTTCTACGGCTAAACAGTACGGAAAGCGTGACACGTGATTAATTGAGAAAATATTTTGTTTATTGAATCGACAAAAAAAAAAAAGCTCAAATCTCTAATTAAAAGATTATTTATAATTAGTAATTAAGTGATTTGTTAGTGTCAAGTCCATACATTAGCGATTAGTACGTCGTTCGGTCAGATCTATCCACTTATAAAGTATAACTGTCTGTAAATATTATTTGTCGTCCATTGACTTCTCATGATTACGTTTAAGATGTAAAAGTGTATTACATAACTGTTGAGAAGTGTCATTTTTGAGAAAAAGTGTGACATAAGTGGATTTTCCTTGATTCTCTCTCTTTGCCCCCCCCCCCATGCCATACTTTTGGTTTTCTTGACAATTCAGAAGGACATTACAGCACACCCCATCACTACAACACATATTTTGAATTTTTTAAATTTTATTTATTTTTTTTTTAACTAAGTTCCCACTTATCGTTGAACCCAGCATCTTCTGCACTATGGTCAAGGCCCTTATCTACTCTGCCATGGGCGTTACCTGGGGTCTTATTGCGTGCTTCGATATACGCAATATGGTTCGAGATTTACCGTCACACCTCCAACTTTATGGCGAAAACGTAACAGAAAGTTATCTTTTTGATGTTCAAAGGTATATTGTGACAGTAAATCTCGAAAGCTATCGCGCATATTTAAGAACTTAATTAGAACCCAGTAGTATTGTACTTGACTACTTTATTACGTTGTATAGTTCGTTGGAAAAAAAATCAGATAAAAATATGAACACTTTTAGCACGCTTAACTACTTGGCTATGATGAGATGGTACAAGCTTCTTATATCACGAATTGCTGACATCGTACCAATACTATAGTTTTTTTAAAGTCATGTTATTAAACTGACTTTATAATTTTTCTAAAAAATTTTTTATGTGAACTTATTCAGTGACAATTAATTGAAACAATAAAAGTACACCTAAAATTGACAGATTTAACACGATTTTAATGTTTATTGTAGATTATATGCTTAACAATACACTAATAAAATATTTTTTTATTAGAATTAATTGTAACTGAATAAATTTACATAACAATTTTTTTAGAAAATATAGCAACTATGGTAACTTTCGTTAAATCTTGAGGGAGTTGGGTTACGCCCCTGGGGGGCATTAAGGGAAGCACGTATATGTACCTATAAGGCACCGTGATAAAATCTGCTGTTCTAACCAAGCCCAAAAAGCCGTGGCTACATAGACGCGTCCGACCGCGTCTGACTACGTCCGCTCGCGTCCGTACGCGTTTGACGTCCGTCAGAATGGTGCCTATAGTTCTTCACTGCCAACGTGCAAACCTTAAAAAAACTACAAAAAAGTGTGAAAATACAAGATACGTTTGGGAGCTAGTTCATTTGAAGTTGGCAGCAAAAAACTAGGCACGGATTTTCACGGACGTCAAACGCGTGCGGACGCGAGTGGACGCGTCTATGTAGCTGCGGCCAAAAACGTCTGCTCTCTTGATTACGGAAAATGCATTTGTGTTTAAATTGCCAGTCCTCATTAGTGTATTATTAATATGGTTTAAAAAATTCAGAATACTCTTTAAGGTATCTAGTTTCTTAGAGTATAAATCAAGTCGCATACATTTTTTCTTGGGAGATCAAAAATAAAGCGTAAACGGTATAGTCAATCTGATCTTCTTTCGATAAAAGTGTGTTGTAAATTTTCAAAATTAGAGATTTTAATGATATAGCATGAAAGTACAAAGTTTCAGAACATAATTTTGAGTAGAATGGCTTATAGAAGCGATTTTGTGAAACACCATCGTTCCACATAAAAAGTCGAGCTGACGTAAGACAGAGTACTCAGTACGTCCTTGTCTCCTGCATCAGTGTAGCTTATGAACCGAAAACAAATTTTTTTACTTTTGTGCAAATATTTCCATAACTGCAGATGCACATAAACTTTTTTGACAAGTTAAATTTTAGTTCATGTTAAACACGACGAAAAATGAGAACATCATAAAGTTTTTCTTCAAATCTGTAGACGCGATTTTGTTCAAATATGGTAACTATATCCATGTCGTGTTTCTTTACAACACTTTTATTGTTAAGTAAACTGTGCCCTTACTCTTCCTTAAGAATACACGCTTAAAGTAACAGGAGTACCTTAAGGTTGTTCCATGGATATCTTAATGTATTGAAATATCGTTGAAACTTTTTTTTGTCAAAATTAGAACGTATGTGGCAGATTCCTGACAAACTTCAGAAAGATTACGTTAACAGAAATTTTTTTTAAAGATTTGCATAGAAGTTTCAACTTATTGACCCACATAACGTTAAGTGTCTTGACTTTAAGAGTTATAAAGAATGTTGCACAATTCAATATACTGTCCATTTACGTATAATAATTAACCGTACAAAGTTTTATTCCATCATTGTCTCACAAGATTTTAAAATAACATCTTGAAAATGGTAAAATAATACAGATCAATAAATTTTTCGGCAAACCATTGCATACAGTACGGCAACATTGCAATATTGTTTTTGGCACGGAAATTAAAACTCTTTTAGTTGTGTTTACGTAAAATAACCATGCACGTTCAACATGACTCTATGATTAACTCACTTTTCTGCATAAATGGAGATGTGTATTATCTTAGCAAAGAACACGCTTTAATCTACGGTCTGCCACATGCAAGTGTCCGTCGGTGACGACGGAAATGAACATTTAAGCCACCACCTGTCCTTTAGTCAACGTATACCTACGTTCCTCTGCATGCATCTATATATTTGTGCATTATGATGCATGCAGGAAGTTTAATCAGAACTTTTAAGTCAAAGATGTATTTTGTTCGCTATAATTCATGCTGGGCCTTTAAACACATATAATGTAAATTTTAGAATGACTAAGCAAATCGATTTTCTCATTCCTGAATATTGAAAGACTTTCTCTTGTAATTTTTGACGTATCACGTAAGTCATCGTTGTTGTAGAAATAAAGAGTTTCAGCATAATAATAATCAGAACTTTTTATTTAACGTCACTTATAAAATTTGTTTGGCAAATATTCTGAAAATGTTAATCATTTCCTTTGCCAAGTAGATGAATTACTATTATTTACCTACATCATAAGACAAAACTTACTTTCAGGAGAAATAAAAATTGTAAAATTTTTTACATTGTTTAAGATTGCCTACACTGTATGTATTAAATTTTATGCAAGATGCAATCAACATTAATGTCTAATCTTTGGTTACCGTTTCGAAAAAGTAAATTGGATTTTCTTTAGTAAAATGTTCAACATTCTCTCAGTAATTTATCGCTACCTTTAAGTCTACACTTTCAATGAGCTTTTCATTAATAATATAATAGCTTTAGATTCACACATTTATCAATTTCTTTCGTAATTTCATTGTGAGTCTTATTTGTAACAATTTCAAACTCTATAAAGTCTTAAAACTGTATTTCGGTGGTAAATGGGCGAATAGCAACTCAAAAATCAAGCAGCATAATTGGGATGATGATAGCAATTTAAAGCAGAAAGTTTTCATTATCCACATCACATTTTTTTATAAATAAATGCAAGAGAGTGATAGAAAAAAGGATACATAGCTTTTATAAAACTGTCTTGTGTACATTGCCCCATTCAACTGGGATTCTCAGTTTTAACATTAATTTTTCTCTTTCAAGCTATAAAATGTAAAATTTATTAAATACATTATATAAATTTATTACATTTTCTTATATTTCAGCTACTTCTAAGAAATTAATTAATAAATCTTGACTTTTTTTCACAGTATTTGTCGAGGTACTTGTGGCATGATAAGGTACTTCCTATTTTTCGGGAGACAAATTTTTTCCTGTGTGTGTGAAAAAAGGAGCAAGATCTATGTATCAACTATGTAGATCACCGTTATTTCAAGCTCCTCAGTATGCCGAACATTATCCAATGTTCGGACCTATTGAATGTAGTCCATTATTGTCACCTTCACCACTAACAGCACCACAAGATGAGAAACTGATTTGGTAAATGGAAACTGCTTTGTTATTCCTAAATAATCTCCAAACAAATGTGGAGAAAGATTCAGTTAGAGTCCACGCATAGTACTCTTGGTAAGCTAGCATAAAGGATTTTGCGTTATAGGTTACAGAATCATGTGAACATTCATATCTAAAGAAAATTTTTTGTTTGGTAAAAAGTACAATTTTAAGCAAATCCTGATTACATATTTAATGCTGTTTGTGCGGTGCATCCACTACTGTCTCTTTGGTTTTAAAAACCATAATTTTGCAGAGAAGCAAGCAAACGTTTTGTCTTTCCGAGAGGACAATGTAATTGGATTTTTACTTTTATTAATTTTTGTCACGAACTTTTTTTACGACAGGCATAAAAATAAATGCTGACACGTTGGTCTTGAATTAACGAGTTGTGATCAAGAACACGTAAAAAACCTCAACGGTACGTTTTGTTCGCTAATGAAAAGGAATGATTTCGTACTTAAAAGAATTGAACGTTTTATAGTTCAAACGCTTGATTATTGTACATGTTATGTATCTATAAAAATATTATCTTGGCGAGAAACGTTAATAAAAATGCGATTGAATGAGATCAAAGTATCAAGTATGCCCGACACAATATTTGGTTTTGTAAATTATTTGATATGACTTACATTTAAATGAATGGTGTAAGAAAAAATCAATTTTAATAAGCCATGCAGGTAAAATAACTTATTAATAAAAGTTCATGTTGTTCATGTTTTAACGAACAGTAAAGAAATTTGAGAATATTAACCAAGATGAACTCTTCATGTAGGTACTGAATTGCGTCAGTAAATTAAAATTACCAAAAAAAAAAAAAAAAAATTCAGGGCACGTTCTATAGAAGTAAATTCTGTCATTCGTTACTTGGATCGTTTGATCGTTGAGTCAAATGAAAACTATTCTGATTCAGGAAGTAACTTGTAAAGTAGTAAACACTTTTCTCCTGAAGGTTAAGACCAATAATATTGATAATGACAATATAGGTATCTATCAGTATCATTTCGTTATGTATTCAATATGTAGTATGAAACAGGCTGCAGTGAACTTTTTTTTTCCCGAAAAACTTTTTACAAAATTATAAAAAAAATCCTAAGCACAACAACTTGACAATAAGGAACCTATACGTAAAAAATATGTACAGGAAAAAGATCAGCAGTTTTTAAATGCTATATGGAATCAAGGAAAAGTTTTTTTTTTAATTTCATCATTTGAGAAACTGGTATACTCATTATATGATGTAAGTATAACGCCATTGACCGAACACCAATTGAAATCACAAAATGTTTTAGAACAGGCATTATTCGATATCCATTACAGGAAATGTTGAAAGTTTCTATTTCTCAATCCAATTTTTTTCTATAATTTTGAAAATTTTTTATTATTAGAACGGATATTGACTTGTAATTTTGAAGTTTTTAATGAGATGCATAAAAATGATAGTTCCATAGTTTCTTAAATTTTAATACTTTCATTATTGATTTTTATGACTGCAAGAATTAATTTTACTCGTCCCCCGTGACGTACTTACTGACGGTCCCCTCTACACCACATAGCGCCACACCACACCTCACATTTTGAGCTTTATAAATTTTTTTTTTTTTTTTTAACCAGTTTCAAAAAAAAAGGAAAAAAAAAAAATTTTCCAAACAAATTTCAACTTCCGACCTTGTGTTCACTTATCAAGGCCCTTACACACTTTGCTATGAGTGGTGCTGACATAAAAAATTCGATTACTACATATTATGGAGTCCTTCGTAATTTTTTATGTAAATTTTTATTTAATGAATATTTATTCCTTTGGTGTAATTGTAAATTTAATTAATAAATAATTTATTTAATAAAATAATTTTTTCTTTTAAATGTTTTTTCAAAAAATTTAGAAATTTGTAGATTTTAGCAGAGCAGCTTTCCAATGTATTAAGAAATTTTTGTATGTATACAATTAAATTGTTACTTTTACAATAAACAAATGATTGCTTATACAATTTTTAATATTTTTCAAAAATTAAAATAAAATTTTTCGTATTGTACAAATACAATAATTAATTTTTATTGTATTTTATTCTTTCACAATTTTTTCACTCAGAATTGAAATGATTTTTTGACTCAAAGCTGTTTTTCACATACTCAGTGGGAGAAAAGTTTAGAGAAGTGGGTGAAACACTAATGTGTGCAGTAAAGCTAGCAATTGTTTTTCTTCGGTGGATGTACTCACATAAATGCTTTTACGCACACCTTATCCCCTATTTTAAAATTTATTTAAAAACCAACTTGTGGGGGGTTTATTTGAAAATTCGATAGGTTTATCTTAAAGTAATCTTTTAACCCAAAAAATTGGAAGATTCCTATAAATCATATAAATGCCATTTAACGTGATTTTTTCATAAGGTCACATGATAAATATCGATTTTTTAAAATTTAAACATATGTAAAATAATGGTACAGTCAAACGAGCTGCAATGTTCGTGGGTATTTTTTATGCTATTTCAATATACGTTTGACGTTTGAATGAAAGCTGTAGAAAAAACCTATGTGCAACGAACGTCCTGAAGGGACATTCACTGGAATGTAATACTACTCTATTGAAGAAAGCAATACTATAGGATGGTTTTTCTTAATTTTCTGTATACAATATTATATTTTGGGTATTAAGTATGGACTACAAATAAGTGTGGGAGCATATGTGATAGATGTAAGGATAATGTTACAGATATAATCAGCATAGGCAGTAGAAAGTTGTTTTGAAATCATCGGAAGATTCGAAGAAATATGTAGTCTTGGACTGGCCATCTGATATAGTAATTATATGGTATTGTAAAGTGATATATCGTTTATAATCGTTAACTTCTTATATTTTAAAATATAAATTAACACTGTATACACTCATTCCCACCATAACTGCATGACCTTCGTACACAATATTGTTTCACAGAAAATTTTTTTACACTCGTGATACTGTTGGCCAAATAATTCCATAGAAGTATAATTTCATTTTTGGGTAACCAAGCACTCACTGTCCACTGATGTTTTTATGACATGTTTTTGTTCCTCATTCTAACGCCATTAAAAAAAATTCCAACGATTTTTTCGGATACTTTTTTTGACAATACATTATTTTTTCTAGGTAAAAAAAATTGTTGAATACATCATCATTAGATTAAAGAAGTTCTTGAAGTAATTATTTAAAAAGCCTTGGTCCCATAAAAAAGTGTTTGAAGTATAAAGTTCACTTTACAATTAAAGTTGTTCAATAAACATCTTTTAGGTAAAGACACCAAAAACATCCACTTAAATAATAATAAATCTGTTCTCCTGACAATTTTTTAGTGCTGTAGTTAAAAGCTTCAACAATCTAAAACTTTCATTAGCCTATTACTGATATCGTTGATATTATGATTATATTTAAATGTGATATTTTTAAATTCATTTGATCGAAAAATTATCTCTAATGTTGTTGAATAATGTATCATAAACATCATAACGCACATTTTATCGTTTGTACTGTTAATAAAGGACCAAGTAAAATTATAGAAATTATAGACTAAAAAGCATAGGGCCTAAACTTTAAATTTATGGAATAAACTTGATCAGAAAAAATAAAATTAACTTTTTTTGTTGCAAAAACTTAAAAATGTTTGCAAAATTTTTGTTTTATTTGAGTATTGTGGTATCAAAATTAAATATAAAAATATTTATGGGGAAAAAAAAATATGGTGTTTGATGGGATTCGACCCCATGTTAGTTATAATCAGGAAAAAAAGAAAAAAAAAAAGGAATAAATCAATTGATTAAATTACAAAAAAATGTGTGTGCACTCGGTGCATCACAATGGGTTCGAAGAGGTGAGGTCGTTCGCAAAGAGGGGTATAATCTGAGACAAGATTCTCTATACCCCTAGACGGGTCACGTACCATCGGTATCTCCTGGCAACTCAATGTTCAATATGCCTAGCGCCTTCATACGCGCTTAACCACTCGACCACCGAGCTCTTGTTTTCCAATTCGTTAAATAGTCGATTTGAAGCTAGCATAGATAAAAAATGCCATTAGGCAAGACACTCGTGAATGTGTTAATTGCTTAGCGTTGTAGTCGGTATATCTATATGTCCGACCAGCGTGTCTGCAATCGGTCATATAGGTATACTGGTAACGTGTTAAAAGTATTTACAAATCGTTCTAGAGTTCCTTGCTGGATTGCGCTGTTTTTACATCTCTCTCGAAGTTAGCTGACGCGTAATAATGTGTAAACACAGCTATGGGTATACCTCTAAAGTATAATCACAATCTTCCATCTTAAAGCATATTAGAAAAAAACGACATTTTGGAGCCAATCCAATGCTATAAATGGCACATTTTGGACACTAACTCATAGTTTCTACACTCGCTCATGCAGAAAAAACGAAGTATGTATCGTGATCAACGTCAGCTTCTACGGCTTAACAGTATGGAAAGCGTGACACGTGATTAATTGAGAAAATATTTTGTTTATTAAATTGACAAAAAAAATAAGCTTAAATCTCTAATTAAAAGATTATTTATGATTGGTAATTAAGTGATTTGTTAGTGTCAAGTTCATACATTAGTATGTCGTTCGGTCAGATCTATCCACTTATAAAGTATAACTATCTGTAAATATTATTTGTTGTCTATCGATTTCTTATGGTTACGTTTAAGATGTAAAAGTGTATTGCATAACTGTTGAGAAATTTTATTGTTGAGTAAAAGTGTGACAGAAGCGGATTTTTCTTTATTCTCTCTCTTTGCCCCCCCCCCATGCCCGTTTCCTTCACATCTCAGAAGGACATCACAGCACCCCTCATCACCACACCACATATTTTAAATTTTTCAAATGTTATTTTCTTTTTTTTCAACTAAGTTCTTACTCATCGTAGAACCCAGCATATTTGGTCGGACGCGTCTATGTAGCCACGGCTTTTTGGGCTAGGTTAGAAGAGCAGATTTTATCACGTTGCCTTATGGGTACATACACGTGCTTTTTTTAACGCTACTTAGGGGCGTAACCCAACTCTTTTAAGATTTAGCGAAAGATATAATGTATTTAATAAATTTACATTTTACAGCTTGAAAGAAAAATTAAATGAAATATGAAAAAAAATAAAACAAGAAATAAAGAAAAAAATGAAAAAAAATGTAATAAAATAAAATATGAAAAAAAAAACAAGAAATATAAAAAAATAAAACAAGAAATAAAGAAAAAATAAAAAAAATAAATTTAAAAAAAAAACAAACCAGAGGGTTAAATGGGTCATGGGACCCACGGTAAGAACGAAGTTATAAAAAAAAAAAATATTTTACTACTCACGATGGTTAAACTTCGTGAGAACGTCGTGCATAAATACAGTACTCACGAAGTTAAACCATCGTGAGTAGTAATATTATTTATTTTTTTTTTTTTTCGTTTTTCAAGTTTTTGTTTTAGTAAACAACATGAATGCAGTACTAACGTTTACAGAGCTTCGTTCTTTCTGTGGGTCTGGCGACCCCCTTGTTACCTAAGAAATTGTGTCCATACTCATCTTATGTTTGAAGAACTTTATTCTTACCGTGGGTCTCATGACCCATTTATCCCCCCTGGTTTTTTTTTTTTTTTATGTTTTTTATTTTTTTATTTTTTTTATTTCTTGTTTTATTTTCTTACATTTCTTGTTTTTTTTCATATTTTATTTTATTACATTTTTTTTTCATTTTTTTCTTTATTTCTTGTTTTATTTTTTTGCATATTTCATTTAATTACATTTTTTTTCATTTTTTTGTATTTCCTTTATTTAATTTCTTTCTTATTTTCATATTTAATCTTTTTTTTTACATTCCCTTTTTTTTCATAAATTATTCCTTTTTTTTCATATTTAATTTTTTTTCTATTTATATTCATTCTTTTGTACTTCCTTTATTTCATTTTTTTTTTCATATTTCGTTACATTATTTTTTAATACAACATTTTGTTTGTTCAAATTTTATTTAATTTAATTTTTTTTTTTTTTGATATTTCATTTTTTCATATTTTGTTTCTTTTTTTTTTATATTTAATGTCATTACTTTTTTTTATTTACAACAGTAATTATTAGCATTACTGTAATGCCAAGAAAACCTCAGGTTTAATGAAAATCGGTCGGTATTTTATGCATCAAATGCATAAAATACAAATATTTAATGCGTAATAACGCGCCTTATTATATTAAATCTACATAACCATATTTATGCTACTTAAATATTTTTTTTATTTATTTTTTTATTTTTTTTTAGAGGTATTATTTAGGAAACAAATACATAATATTTATCATGAATTAAATGTAGTATCAGTGAATGCAGATAAAAATGGAATATTATAGTTACGAACCACACCGAAGTACAACATAAGTACAAGAAACCGAGTTTCTATAACCTGCAGCGCTCGTAGTAGAGTGGGTAAGTACAGGACTCATATGACAGGAAGTCGAGAGTTCAAAACTCCTTACTGGAAAATGTTTTTTTTTTTTTTTTTTTTTTTTTTTTTTTTTTTTTTTTTTTGTAAAAGAAAAAAAATTCAAAGTGACAGAAAAATTATTGTGTGAAAATAAAATTAAAGGTATGTAGAAGAGTACGAGACGGTTGGCAGATATACATATATAGTGGGGAGAGGGGAAGTGTGTAGAGAACACTAGGTGAGGGGGACGGGGTAAGGGGAGAAACTTGAGAGGAAGAGATTTCTGATTAAAAAAAAAATAATTTGTCGGTTTTAAAATTCCAGCCCCCCGAGTAACGCTACATAAAGAACTTCGTTCTAAAAAAAAAATATATATATATATATATATCCTACTCGTTAAAACGAAATAATATAGCACAGATCGAACGAAAACGCTAGAAGTATTTTATATTATGCACATACATAGCAGCAAAGCTCCCACCCGAATCCTAATCCATAACTCAGCTTGTCCTCGAGAACATCTCCGCCCCAAGACCGCACAGATGAAAATTGCCAGCAAAGCACGATCATTTCACTTCCTTGTACCCCCAAATACAATAACCGAACCAAATCTCTGTAACATCAAAGCGAAGGAGGCAGACTCGCGCGCACACATCGACGTAATGAAAGGGCCAAGATCCATAAGACAGTACCCCATGTATACGGGAGCAGTCCAAATTAATAGCCGCCCATCAGCGACCCCCTCGGCTATACATACGTACACCAAAGTACAAACTACAGTCACCTACAGCGCGCCGGCGTTTCACGATACACGAAATAAGGGGAGGGGGAGAGAGGTCGAACTGCCGGTGGTGCGCCGGTGGGGTATATACACACGCATCGGTAGGCAGCGAGCGCCCAAGCAAGGGCAGGGTCGTAGCAACCACGAGCCGTCCTTCGCTCGGCACCAGCTAGCTGTACACCGCCACTCGAGAACGGCAGCAGTGCGCCCCGCGACGCGAACGCCGATATACGCTCTGCTCACCCCGCGATCGTTTACAAATCGTTTGGTCGTATAAATACACCGTAGCTATCGTGCTGAGCGAGGTCAGTATCCCCGATGACGGCGGACAAACGGGAATAAACAGTATAAGGGGCGGACGGAAAAGCAGTGCTGTAGCGCTCGGTGGAAGGGTGAGTCACGGCGAGAGGAGGTGGCCGAGGAAAAAGGCCCGCTTGAGCCCCTTTCTTTTGCGTTTATCTTCATCGTCGGTTTTACGATAACCCTCGGGCGAGCGACTTTACCGCGTCCTTCGCGTGTACGCGCGAGCGACGAGAACAGCGACCGACACGACGCAACGGGGGAAACCGATGAAAAAAGCGTACGCGTTTTAGGTGTAAAGTGGTGGAAAAAAAGAAAAAAAAAGTCTACATGTAAGCAGCCGAGTACAAGTGGATCGAAGAGTAGGGGGACAAACAAATAAGTTCGCGAGGCCATTTACGCGCGTGGTTCGTGGATCGGCGCCGCTGTTGTCCGGGCTGGGAGAGCAGCGATGACGCGCGCAGTAGTACATCCGTAGCTACGGTCAGACGAGCTTGGTGGCGAAGAGCGAGCGCGGGCGGACGGTTGTTTTTCTTTTGTTGTTTATCAAAACTCGGGCCGGTGGTGTTTTTTGTGGTGCGACAAAGTGTGGGTGGACCGAGAAGGCGACAAGAGCTGGAGATCGGTGATTGTCGATTTTTGGTGTTCGGGAGTGCACGTGCCGGTGCGCGTTGTGAGTGACGATATGGGGTGCAACACGAGCAAGGAGAGCGTGCAGCAAGCTGTCGAGGAGGCGAAGGAAGACGTCAAAGGAATGGCCAAGGATATCGCGCGGGATCTCCTGAAGGACGAAAGTGCAAAGGAGGAACCCAAGAACGGTGGTAGGTATTATACAACACGTACAGAGTAACATTATAAGGTTTGGGACCACGCCGCTGAACACCGAGCGCGGTGAGCTGTGTGTTTTTTTATACCTAAATAAATTAAGCGGCGCACCTTGAACGTACAAGCGTCCACTTTTTTTTGCAAATAGTTGTGAATAAAATACGAGGTACATATTTTAAAGACGTTTGTACGTGCTATACAGTATCATTAATACGTAAAATGGTATGTAGGTGTGTTGTCGTTGGTTTACACGATAAATATTTCAAGCTTTCGATCGACGTTTTGCCTTTTACAAAAATTTCGCGGGTATACGTGTCGTACGATTGCTATTGTGAAATTTATTACGTGGAACCGGATGTTTTAGAGTACAATGGAAATTTTTTTTTCACTTAAAAATATGCTAAGGATGCAGTTACGTTGTCAAGTTTGTACACAACTAAGTAGGTAGTACTCTTTTTCATTTAACCGATTTGTTTTTAATTTCACAAAAAATCAACTCATCTAACTAATTAAAAAATATATATACAATTCACGTATCAAATGCCTACCCTCTAAATTTGAAATAGTGATAAGTATACAAATTTTTCAAAATAGTGCGTGTACACTGCGAAATAGTGAATGTATATACCATTTAAACAATGAAACAGTCAGTTTTAATATTTCAATGTTTTATACTTGTATCTTATTTGAACTAGTGAATATTTACTATATGAAATAGTGAATTTTGCCCAATAACTCAATAAAATTTCACTATTTCAATTAGTTGGTTAACTTATTGTTGGAATTACTCGAAATAATGTGTATGGGATGTACAATCATCTTCATTTGGTTCAAGATTGTTCATTAAATTACTGATAAATATGTAGAATTCAAATTCATAACGACTGGACGCGAATAAACGACTCTGGTTTTTCACTACTTGACCAGTAAAAATCTTGTTTACTTGCGTACACAATTTCAAATGTGGGGAGTAACTCGAGTCGCAAAACGAGGCCAAAGATCGAAAGTAATTTCCAAGCTCCTCATTAACTCGCGAGACACGCCGTGAAAATCAACTACAGCGTAAATCTCACTTGGCACCCGATGCGTGGCCCCGACGCCGATAATTATACTTGCGCAATTAACACAATCAGGCAAAAAAAAAAAAAAAGAAAAAAACCCCTCGTATCGCGCTCTCCCCCGAAAGTTTGGAGTACACATATACGCACATAAAACCAGCTCTCGCCGATCTGCAGATGCGCGCGCTCGTTTGTAAAAACAAACACGAGCAAAAGCACTCGCTACTCACTCGCGCGACATATAGATACACGTGGGAGTCGCGAGCGCGCGCTAACTCGACTGTACATCAAAGCTCTGGCGCCAGACTCGCCGGCGGCAACTGTATAACCAGCGCTCCCATAACGCGGGTCTCCGGTGCCGTATAATGGGCATGAGTACGACGCTCGCTGTCTGCGGATGTGCTCTCTCGAGTGGCTCGATGGCGCCGGAAGAAATCAATTGCGCTCGCTCGCGTGCGCCACGTGTGTATACAGCTTATAGCTTCGCTTTGTGTAAGCGCAAGTTGTTGGGGGTCGGGAGTGGAGAACACACGCGAGCCTCGCTTACGATAATTGGCGCGCGAGTCACCGTCTGCGGGTAGGTGTATTGACTTGCGGTCGAAAAAAGTGTCGGGTCTGGGTGTAGGCGCGGCGGAGACCTTTGTTAAGTGACTCTTGCCTGAACTCCGTTCGCGGTTGCCGCTTCGTCCTGTTACCTTCATGCACGTGCGTGTTAAATTGTGGCGAGACGATAACAGAGGCGGGGCTACTACGTGGACGTTCAATAATTGAGTGGTATTAATAACAAACGCAATTTGATCGTGATGGTGCACGCGCGTCGTACATGAAGTTATATAGTTTCACTTGCAAACATTATTTATTCATTGCGGGCTGATGTAGTCTATTTACGGACAGACTGTCGCGTACTTGGAGGCTTTCGGGTTAACTCGATGCTTTTGTAATACAAATGACGAGAGCTTAAATAAAATTAGTACGCGCCAGAATCAAATCCAATTGGCTCACATAATTGTCGATAACTAAGTATGTTTCAGTCAGAAAAATCTCTCAGTACCATCCAAAAATCATTCAAAGTCATCAATTTGATTTAATTTGATCTTTTGTTTTGATTTCAAAATCTATCATAGTTTTGAAAAGTCTTTTAAAGTCTCGAAATTTTTATCGAGATTCCAAAGTACGCTGCCATTTGAATGAGTTAGGCTTACAGTAAGATAATTTACCTTGATTTTGTTCGAGGCACGAGCTGTTAATGATGCATTGTCTCTAAACAGTTTTTCAGTGTCAATTTTTATGGAATTTTCACACCACCAAGCCTCCGAGGCCAGCGATAATTACTTATCACCTGTAATTATTGGCTACTATTTTCCTTCGACAGAAAGCGAGAAGATACAGTCCAATAACAAAAAGCTAAGAAATTAGTATTTTAATACCCAAATTGAATAATTAATTAACTGTTACAACATGCGCTCCCACGCTATTGGATTTAATGTTACTACATTTGAGTTATTATGATGTAAGTTACTATGACATACTAATCGAAATTAAAATACTTAAAGACCAAGTTTGGCGTGAACAAAGCATAATTTTAATACAATGAAAAAACAACTTGTCACCTTCGGAATAAAACTGGATGAACATAAAAACTATTGAATGCATTTTCTAATACCAAACTATTTTTTTTCACTTGAAAAAATCAAGGTAGCTGCTTTTTCTCAAACTCGTACTAGCTTTTTCATTCCTGCGGATACCACAATCTTTAGAGCATATGCTTTATTTATGAGTCAAACGGTCATCACTTAAAGTTAATCACTCTATATCCAGACAGGAGGAATTATCGTTCATATTGTACATTGCGAGGTAAGTGAGCTATAGCCTATTATTGTTCTGAATTAGTGAGCAATATCTCTACATGCTTGGTGGTTTCTATTTACATGCTGTGACACAACATAAAATAGAAGAAAAATGTGAAAAGAGACAGTTTTGTAATTTTTTTTTTTTTCTACATCGCTGATACACTTGAATTAAAATGTGGTCGATAAGCTTCTAGAGTAGAGGTCGTTGGCTTGGCTCAGGAGCAAACTCCTCCTTTTTCTGAATGTTCACACAATATTGTCTATGTACTTATTTTACAAAAAAATTGTAGTAGAACTTAATAGTATTGTTACGTAAATATACCAACTACTATAAGCATTAACTTACACTAGCCAACAAAGAGTGCAAAAGTTTTGTAAAACTACTTGCACGTCGATCGAATTGATCTGACAAAGTTCATCAAAGCTTACAACATTAAAAACGTAGAGTATTTGTGTGCATAAAGTCTTGTTACTTGTTGTGTTAAAATGAAATTATAGAAAGGAATCAATGGCTTGGTTACAATTTTTAAAGACATCTCTCATAAAATCGTAACAAGCCTCGTCCGTACATATACATACTATACGATTAATTTTTATCTTTCTACGCTAAACTAAAAATTGCAGCTAGTTTTACCAGTTAACATAGTTACTGGAAACATAACTATGAAACCTGTAAAGACGATCAATCCAACTCACAAACTTATTTCAGCTTGCAAATTAATAGTACAGATCATTCCATTTGTATGATCAAATGGAACGCATATGATCTCATTAAAACTTATACCTTTGAGGTAAACATATACGGAACTCCAATGGATTTTTTCATTAATTAATGTTCTATAAAGCTTGTAAGAGGTTCGTGTTGTATGTAAGGTGAAATAGAAACTTTATATGGGCATGAGCGATTTTTCCGCACGAGAGGCTCATTTAATTTCTTGTTTGTACAACAGCGAAATGCGTAATGCGGATTTTGACAACACGTATTATGAAACACTAGACAATAACTCTTAAAATAATTAATTACTTAAAAATACACTACATCTGCACTTTTACTGGATCGCATGCAAACGACACATCGTCTTCAACGAAGTGATTAGTTCATTCCAAATGACGCGAGAATTTTTATAACTACGATTATTTATGTGTCCTCAACTTACTGTACTGCATACGCCTTGTCAGCGTTTTATAAATGCTTCGAGAACACTTGTAAATGTAAGCACTTACGTCACGTGTTTGCACACTATTATATATATATATATATATATATATATATATATATATATATATATATATATATATATATATATATATATATATATATATATATATATATATATATATATATAGAACCAAAAGCTCCAAAAATAAAATGTCACTTTCTCTGTTGTAATGTACGGCACGTCTATTTTTACTTGCCGTTGGTGACTAGGAAAAATAGTACGACGCAAGATTTGTCTGTTCATGGCAAACGAAAGCAATAAAAGCTCAAGTTTCCAACTCCAAAGGACTTTAGTAGGTCTACTTTACTTGTGTTGGTTGAACCGTTAACGATCTGATGTTCCAAAGGTATACGTATTCTTGTATACTCTGTAATACCTGGAAGAAAACCAACTTTTTTCTCGTTTTAAGACACTCAACAAAAAAACTTTTAACAATATTGTTAGCAGGTGAAGTTCAGATCTGCAACGGCTTCGATAAAAATGTAGCCATCATGCGATGAATATTTCTAGCGTTCTCGCAACGAAACAAAAAGGTCTGCGAGTCAAACGGAATCGCCCTCGGCGATCGATATCCTCGCGCTCTCAATAATAAAAAAAAAAAAAAAAAACCTTTTTTCCCCGTCTTATAAGCACACATAATACGATAGCTGCATGTATACAAAAGCACATACGAGCGATTACACATCGAGCAATATGTAATGGTATATAGCGGCATCGGCAAGCGCACAGGTAGTTGGACGGGAGTTGTTCACGTGTGTGCCTCGTATGTACCCCCACACACACACATACACACACACACACACAAGCACTTATTCGATTTTCTGGATCGAGCGAGCCATTCGTTGCGTTCGAAGCTTGCGCTCGGCAAGCGGGAGTCAGCCATCAGGCAAAGATCGCGTGCGCGCCTCGGTGACCTCCTTAACGACATCTTGATAGGTGCAGTGAGTTTATGGGACTCGGGGCTCGGGGCCAAGACAAATCTTTAGCTATATATACGTTGCCGAGAACGACGCGACTGGCAAAAGCCCGACGACGAGACCCCCCCCCCCCAACTACCCTCAGCCCCTTTGCCACTTGTGTCGATATACAGACGGTTGTGTTTTGTGCTCTAGGGTAGGCGTACAAAGCAAAATCGTATGGACACACGAGTTTGCCAGCTAATTGTTGGGTAAACTACTCAATTTTAAAGCTATAAGCTAAGCACAGTAGCCCCTGGACTAGTATGTACTATATTTTGTGTGTGTGTGTGTGTGTGTGTGTGTGTGTGTATGTATGTATGGTTAACCAGTTTCCAGAAGAGCAGAGAAAGTGGCGAGCGATCGCTAAAAGTAGGCTGCAAGACCACGTGCACGAACGATACGTGTACCTATTCGTATAGACACGCAGTCCTGTCTCGAAATATAAAGAGGGGGAGCACGAGCGTTTTAGAAACTGCATATCGAGCACCTTACTTTTATTTATGCCAGATGTTGCTGATATACGAGAAATTGCTTGGATAAGGTTTTACCTTTCGCATTTTTTGCTGTAAACTCAACGATCCTTTCACTTGTGTACTATCATGTAATGGGTATCAGGTAATGAGCGTTTACCGCTCTGGATACGTCATGTGTGCTATTTTTATTTTTGCACAATATTTACTTGATGAAACATGATGAAATTTGTTTTTGTTTTTTTTCTTATTACCTCTCTAATATGAGTCTTTGTTTTTTCCCCAGGTGATGCAAAATACAACTTTGAAAACAGAGAATCAATAAAAATAAAGGAATTTACATTTTCAACACCTCGTGCGCCTAATTCAATGTTGTGCGCAAAAATGCACTTACCGCCCTAGTGTAGAAATCAAGCACTTTCTGTCAAAGCACGATAAATTACATTTCATACACAGAGTATTATAAATAGTAGATTTTCTACTGTGAGCGCTTTTTTATTTTATTTTTATTTTGACGTTTACTTCATCCTTGGTATGTAAAATAGCGATCACCACTGATGTGCATCCGTTCAGAGTGATCACAAAGGTTCCTTTGAGACATCGGGCACGGTAGTCGTCCTGGAGGTAACGCGCACCATTGACGAAAACAAATATTTTCAACCAATAATTAAAGCCAATTCGACGAACTACATCTTAATGACTAGAAAGCAAACTCGACACTTTCTTGACTCACAGGAGCGATCTCGACATCTCGGTAGAATAGAGTAGAGTAGGTTTCAATATCTTTATTTTCTTAGATGATAAGTAGGTAGGTGTTAATGACTTCTGAGATTGTATAGTGAACTTACTAACAAATGTGGTTACCTGAGATAACTCTGAACATAAAATAAGTATTGTAGCAGTTAATTGTAGCAGTTATACTTATTTTCGAATCTTTTCACGAAATAATTGAATTGAGCACACCATATGACGGATGCGTAAGATAGTATATGTATGATACAAAACTGGTTAACCAACATTTAGATGCCAGTTTAAAATGGGTTTTTTATACCAATACTAATCGATTCGTAAGATGACATTTTATTTAATTACACTTGTAAAAATATTCGATTAAATATTTTTTTTTAATTATTGATAAACATTCCTTAACTCATTAAAAAGTGTTATGAGGAGCCGAAAGAAGATCATAAGTGACAACAGTTTCTCTTAGTTAAAGTTAGTGAAAGCACGCTTGGTTTCGAAGGAAAAAAATCGTTTGCACTTACGCTCTTTTTTTGTGAGTTATGTGAGCTTGAGCGTCGTCTACAGAAGAAAAAGGTGTAAGTGCATAGCAGAAACTAAATTTGCTCGCTACTGCTACAATGCTGGAACTAACTGTCCGCTATTACGATTATATTCCCATTGGAAAATCTTTTTTACATGAAATAATTGGATAAAGCTTAAATCACCTAAGAAATGGTTTTTTTACAATAAAAATGAATTAATGCAATCATTTTTTTAACACACTTACTTTCTTCCACAGTAACAAGAAAATGTTTTGCTCGATTTTAATTTTTACCTACATTGTCCTTTTCATTCCCTCTTCACAGCAACTGCGTATGATAGAAGATGCATGTGACGTACAACACAGATAAATTTTAAAAAATGTAAAAGAATAACCCAGAGGTCGATTATGATATTCAATAGTTAATGAGAAACATTTACTTATAATATACATGACGTCTCTCAGTAAATTACTATATTCTTATGTCTCTGAATAGATTTTTTTTATTTTATATACATTATAGTGTCCAACGTTCAGGTACCACTAGGGACCACTACTTAAGGCACTCGACACTTTGGAAGGGGATGAGGAAAGGGACAGAAGACCTCCCATCACTGGATGGGGGGTAGAGAGCATAGTAGGCAATTTTGCTGCAAGAAGGTCGCCCATCCCCTCATTGAGAGGCATTGCGTGGTAAAAAAGCACACATGAAAATTACGGTGTTTGTTGAACGTGCCGTTCTGCTCCCAATTGTTTCCATGATTTCTTGAGGTTTTGTGCATAAGCACACGATCAGTAAGAGCTAATTAAGGAGTGAGAATAAAAACTCCAAAGTCAGGTGTTAGTTTGAGCAACGTTTCGTTGGTCTTAACGCCAACCTCATCAGGCTCAGTCTATATCGTTAAGACGATCGTTACAGACTGTTAGATAAGTTATAAACCAGCCGCCACTTCTATCGTCGATATAAAATAAAAATTTAACGTTATTTGTGATGTTTGCGGCAAGTTTTCAATACATTTTCTACCTAAATGTTGATCTTTTATATATTTGTACTTTCGGGTAAAAGATAAATAATAAACTTGCCGCAAATAGTGCAAACAAAATTATCTTTTTATTTTACATCTATGAAAATTGTTGCGGCTGGTTTATAATTTATTGTTTGGCTCTAGGGCCAAAAATGCCTAAAACTCTCGTTGAGAATTTTAGGGCTACTTTTTAGTTCAAAAATCCGCAACGCTAGATGGCGCTAATCAAATAAATTGTTACTAATACTTACAGAAGAGCCATTTTATTAATTATAAACCAGCCGCAACTAATCTTGTAGACATAAAACAAAAAGATAACTTTTATTGTACTGTTTGCGGTAAGTTAACAATTTATCTTTTATCCGAAAATCTACCTCCAAAAGTGTAAATATGTAGGAGGTCGATCACTCAAAAGTGCGCAGCACAATGGTATTTTTGAAAAATGTATACTTTCATAAATAGGTACTACTTGATATGATAACTGTTTCTTGAAACACGGCTAAAATATAAAATAATAAATAGGCCTCACCACGTGATCTAGACATATTTTAAGAAAAAACGTGAAATTTGTTAATCCAAGTAAAAATCAAAGTTTTTGCGCCTAAGAAAATATATTTATATTGGTACCTACGAGTTTGTATCAAAGTTATTGTTGATTCTGTTAATTTCAAGTAATATTTTTATACTTTGGTGTAAAATATTTTGCCTTTACTCAAAAAAACCCAACTTGTAGCGATTAATTTAAAACTTATGTGTGTTTTATAACCACACTTGTTTTCTTGGATGACAAATGGATTGATTGTACGTTTGTATATTAAAGCATATATATTTTTGTTATCAGTACAACAGTCACTGTACCAAATTATACGAAAAATTAAATAGCACAGCATGAAATTTTTATCAGATGTGAAACAAAAACCAAAATCATAAGTAAAGTGGTGTAAAATTTATTTTAAAAAAATATATACATATATAAATATTAGACTGTTACAGGATACGTATTCATGACAAACTGTATCGATTGTAGAACTTAATTGGTTTTAAAATTTTGCAAAGACTACTTGTGTTACTAAAGATGTACATCATTTTGGAGCAAAAAACAAATTGCACCAAATCTTACATGTAACGACATACTTTTCAAAGAGTCTTACAATACAATTCAATTATATGACATAGAAAATCACATATTCTGTTTTACAAAAAAAAATATATACATATATTAAGTACATCGATCTGTACCGATTTAGTTCTCTTATATTTACATACTATACAAGTCACGCACAACGGGTAAAACATAAAATGTCCATTTTTGGCAACGTGGTCAACAATATTGGGAGACCACTGCCTTGAAAATATCAAAAAAAATCGGATTCTGGGTCGACATTAAATCTACAAAATCCGGCTTATTGATGATATTCTTCGCATTAGTCGCGATAAACCGAAGAGCCCTGTGCCTCAACCTGTCGACGTCGTGTCTATCCGCGAGGACCATGTACTCGACAACGTTGTCGGCGCTCACTTTTTTCACGAGTTTGTCCACACACATCTTTTTCAGCTGCTCGATCTGGTACTTGTCCGCCGCGTACAAAAGGTCAACGGCAACGTCACCCAAACCCTTGACCTCCCCGGTGTACATGAACCGCAGCATTTCCCGCAGAGTTTTGTACTCAATGTCATCGACGTGGATGGTGCTCGTCTTCTGCTCCACCATCAAAGTGCGGAACATGCTGGCGAACACCGGACTCTTCACCGCCAGAACGCACCGGTGGGCGTACATCATTTTACCACCAGCCACGACAACCACGTCGCTGAACTGCTCGTTGTCCAGGAGCATCTTGTAGTCGTCGAACGCCTTGGCTTTTTGCCGCAACAGAGCGTACTTCTTCGGGTGTTCGTCCAACTTCTCCCAGTCGCTTCCCGAATCGTCGTCCTCCTCGACATCCGTCGTCAGATAAACGTCGACCTTGTGGAACCAAAACTCCACCATGAACACCTGTGGCCCGGCCCTCGTGTCGAAGCAATCGCACTCCAGCATCGTAGCCTCACTCGACCATTCGGTCCGTGAGAATTGGAAGCTCCGCGTGCCTGTGTTGTTGAGGAACCGCACTTCCACGTCGCCCTCGATTTTTTCCTCGTTTTTCAAATTACAATGCAATATCTGGTCGTATTCCGTTTTTTCGGAAGACTGTGCAAACGGGAACGATTGGGTGGTCAGTTGGAGCTGCCACTTGTAGCCCAGACAAGGGTCCTTGAACACTGGCGACACTACTCTCCCGTTTTGGCTGATGTCGCTCAGGAATACCGTCCACCGGTAGTGCTTCAGTTTCTGACCGATCACGCCGGACGTGCAATCGGTGTCCAAGTTGAATGATGCCATTTTCTTTCTTGTATTGAAATCGCACTGTACAACCAGTCCTTGGTCAACTGTTTGTTTTGGTGTTCTTTGACTAATGCCTTTGCGATGATTTTCAAAAAGTGAATATTCGAGGTGATACTCGTGGAACAGATAACTATTCTTTGACACTAACTTATTGTGGAGAACGTAAGCTACGACTGATGCCTTTGCAATGATTTTCAACGTACAAATATAACGAAGTGAAAATGGATATTTATCATCGTTCATTTAGTTGGTCGTTAATAGCCAACTCGGTCTTGGGATTGGTCAGCTACCTGATAAGCGCTTAATGAATTTGGCCCCGGGGCCTTTCTTTTAGACCTCCACGTGCGCTTTCGCTATGAGGTGGCGTACAAACTTCATGCGAAAAATTACGTCAGCTGTTAGTCCGAATTTGCTTCTCGACTTTCTAATAATATTTATAACATTATTAATATTTATTAATAAAAGTATACATTGCTCTTATTAATAAAAGTATAAAAATATAGTCATATTATGGTCCTTATAAGCTTGCACATTGGTAAAACTCTAGTTTATATTAATATCTTTTTTCATAAATACTTTGTAGTGTTTCCTACAAGTAACCAGACCAATTTTTTGTCGACTACTCCATCAGTTGTACCAAGTTTTGATGAAACAATTGACAAATAAAGGCCGTTAGATTCAATATTCTTGCGAAAAGTTTGAAATATTAGTGAATACAAGATATTCGAAGATAGGCGCATTGGGCTGTTTGCATCGTATCTGCATTTATCAGTATAGCCATGAAGAAAGTTGTCGATGAATGCATAGAAAGTCGAGAAGCAAATTCGGACTAACAGCTGACGTAATTTTTTGCATGAAGTTTGTACGCCACCTCATAGCGAAAGCGCACGTGGAGGTCTAAAAGAAAGGCCCCGGGGCCAAATTCATTAAGCGCTTATCAGGTAGCTGACCAATCCCAAGACCGAGTTGGCTATTAACGACCAACTAAATGAACGATGATAAATATCCATTTTCACTTCGTTATATTTGTACGTTGAAAATCATTGCAAAGGCATCAGTCGTAGCTTACGTTCTCCACAATAAGTTAGTGTCAAAGAATAGTTATCTGTTCCACGAGTATCACCTCGAATATTCACTTTTTGAAAATCATCGCAAAGGCATTAGTCAAAGAACACCAAAACAAACAGTTGACCAAGGACTGGTTGTACAGTGCGATTTCAATACAAGAAAGAAAATGGCATCATTCAACTTGGACACCGATTGCACGTCCGGCGTGATCGGTCAGAAACTGAAGCACTACCGGTGGACGGTATTCCTGAGCGACATCAGCCAAAACGGGAGAGTAGTGTCGCCAGTGTTCAAGGACCCTTGTCTGGGCTACAAGTGGCAGCTCCAACTGACCACCCAATCGTTCCCGTTTGCACAGTCTTCCGAAAAAACGGAATACGACCAGATATTGCATTGTAATTTGAAAAACGAGGAAAAAATCGAGGGCGACGTGGAAGTGCGGTTCCTCAACAACACAGGCACGCGGAGCTTCCAATTCTCACGGACCGAATGGTCGAGTGAGGCTACGATGCTGGAGTGCGATTGCTTCGACACGAGGGCCGGGCCACAGGTGTTCATGGTGGAGTTTTGGTTCCACAAGGTCGACGTTTATCTGACGACGGATGTCGAGGAGGACGACGATTCGGGAAGCGACTGGGAGAAGTTGGACGAACACCCGAAGAAGTACGCTCTGTTGCGGCAAAAAGCCAAGGCGTTCGACGACTACAAGATGCTCCTGGACAACGAGCAGTTCAGCGACGTGGTTGTCGTGGCTGGTGGTAAAATGATGTACGCCCACCGGTGCGTTCTGGCGGTGAAGAGTCCGGTGTTCGCCAGCATGTTCCGCACTTTGATGGTGGAGCAGAAGACGAGCACCATCCACGTCGATGACATTGAGTACAAAACTCTGCGGGAAATGCTGCGGTTCATGTACACCGGGGAGGTCAAGGGTTTGGGTGACGTTGCCGTTGACCTTTTGTACGCGGCGGACAAGTACCAGATCGAGCAGCTGAAAAAGATGTGTGTGGACAAACTCGTGAAAAAAGTGAGCGCCGACAACGTTGTCGAGTACATGGTCCTCGCGGATAGACACGACGTCGACAGGTTGAGGCACAGGGCTCTTCGGTTTATCGCGACTAATGCGAAGAATATCATCAATAAGCCGGATTTTGTAGATTTAATGTCGACCCAGAATCCGATTTTTTTTGATATTTTCAAGGCAGTGGTCTCCCAATATTGTTGACCACGTTGCCAAAAATGGACATTTTATGTTTTACCCGTTGTGCGTGACTTGTATAGTATGTAAATATAAGAGAACTAAATCGGTACAGATCGATGTACTTAATATATGTATATATTTTTTTTTGTAAAACAGAATATGTGATTTTCTATGTCATATAATTGAATTGTATTGTAAGACTCTTTGAAAAGTATGTCGTTACATGTAAGATTTGGTGCAATTTGTTTTTTGCTCCAAAATGATGTACATCTTTAGTAACACAAGTAGTCTTTGCAAAATTTTAAAACCAATTAAGTTCTACAATCGATACAGTTTGTCATGAATACGTATCCTGTAACAGTCTAATATTTATATATGTATATATTTTTTTAAAATAAATTTTACACCACTTTACTTATGATTTTGGTTTTTGTTTCACATCTGATAAAAATTTCATGCTGTGCTATTTAATTTTTCGTATAATTTGGTACAGTGACTGTTGTACTGATAACAAAAATATATATGCTTTAATATACAAACGTACAATCAATCCATTTGTCATCCAAGAAAACAAGTGTGGTTATAAAACACACATAAGTTTTAAATTAATCGCTACAAGTTGGGTTTTTTTGAGTAAAGGCAAAATATTTTACACCAAAGTATAAAAATATTACTTGAAATTAACAGAATCAACAATAACTTTGATACAAACTCGTAGGTACCAATATAAATATATTTTCTTAGGCGCAAAAACTTTGATTTTTACTTGGATTAACAAATTTCACGTTTTTTCTTAAAATATGTCTAGATCACGTGGTGAGGCCTATTTATTATTTTATATTTTAGCCGTGTTTCAAGAAACAGTTATCATATCAAGTAGTACCTATTTATGAAAGTATACATTTTTCAAAAATACCATTGTGCTGCGCACTTTTGAGTGATCGACCTCCTACATATTTACACTTTTGGAGGTAGATTTTCGGATAAAAGATAAATTGTTAACTTACCGCAAACAGTACAATAAAAGTTATCTTTTTGTTTTATGTCTACAAGATTAGTTGCGGCTGGTTTATAATTAATAAAATGGCTCTTCTGTAAGTATTAGTAACAATTTATTTGATTAGCGCCATCTAGCGTTGCGGATTTTTGAACTAAAAAGTAGCCCTAAAATTCTCAACGAGAGTTTTAGGCATTTTTGGCCCTAGAGCCAAACAATAAATTATAAACCAGCCGCAACAATTTTCATAGATGTAAAATAAAAAGATAATTTTGTTTGCACTATTTGCGGCAAGTTTATTATTTATTTTTTACCCGAAAGTACAAATATATAAAAGATCAACATTTAGGTAGAAAATGTATTGAAAACTTGCCGCAAACATCACAAATAACGTTAAATTTTTATTTTATATCGACGATAGAAGTGGCGGCTGGTTTATAACTTATCTAACAGTCTGTAACGATCGTCTTAACGATATAGACTGAGCCTGATGAGGTTGGCGTTAAGACCAACGAAACGTTGCTCAAACTAACACCTGACTTTGGAGTTTTTATTCTCACTCCTTAATTAGCTCTTTCTGATCGTGTGCTTATGCACAAAACCTCAAGAAAACACATGAAAATTCACAGAATACTTGCCCCCGAAAAAGTCGCACTGGTAAGGAAATCTCTATATAGATACTGCTTGTTAGGCACGACCAATGTATTCGAGAGTCATATTTTTGTCAGAGCGAAAAGTATAACCATTTTTAGGTCATCTTTTTTTGATATAAAACAAATTTTAAACTAAGTACAATGGTGATCTGAGTTAGTCCCTTAAGGTATGTATATATGTATGTATGTACGTAATCAAGTTCGACTTACCTAAGTAATAAATTGCTACCTCTCTTTTGGCATATTCACAAAAATATATTGAAAAAGGCAAACAATTAGAACATTTTTGAAAATCGAAAAAATTGTATGATGCCTATTAATTTAGAATCGTATATTTCTAAAGAAAAATTAAATATTGTATCCAATTGTATCCAATTTTATAAAGCTCCTTTTCCAGTGGAGGAATAGTTAATGCCACGCGGTGTTTCTCAATTTACTTGTACAAGTTAATCGTTCGTTTGTCAAATAACTATTATTGTTTATCGTCAGGTGATACCTTCGTACTATAATAACCTTTTTCACTATAAAATTGACAAAAAAGACTTAACAATTTGAACAAAGTGCAGAATGTTGAGAAGAAGAAGTTGGTGTACGACATTGCGAGTAAAGTAAGTCTGGTTTTAACTGTGTGTCTCAAAAAAAAATTTTTATTTTATAATTGGGGCCTAATTTGAGACATTTTTCCTAGCTTTCTTCTATACACAAGTATATAGGTACTCACACGTGACAATTAGAGCTGTAGGTACTTAAACGCGGAAGTCGTTACTTAAACTTTCAAGTCCCGTCATCGCACACACTCATGTACTCCTCTCTCTCATATACTAGTTAATAATTGGGAGTGAGCGAGAGACAAAATTGGTGCAAACAGGACCTCCTGCTAACAACGGCTACTTACGTTTCCCCGGTCTCCGTGAGCTAACTTTTGCGAGATTTTCTGTAGCGGACCCTCGAGCTGCACACCTACGGGTACCTTTAGTTTTCACTGGTTTGATGCGTCGGTCAGAGAAGCGGAAGAAATTTTCTAGTTATTTGTTCGCTGTTTCACACAAAGTTGTGATTTCGTCAAGAAATCTGGCAAAAAGTTATGGTAAATTGAGAAAATAAATTTTTTCATATGAAACTCTATTGTACACTAGCCTCAAAAAAAGTATCTTCTTTTCGAGGAAATACTTGACATTAATGACTTTTTAAGGTCTTTTGAGGTATTTTAAGGTTTTTTTTCTAAAACTGCGAGCCTCTTGTAAGATTTGACAAATCAATTTATTAATTTTTAAGTGCAAGTTACAAATAAAATTGTTAATTACATATTTTATCATTCTTGATCAATAGAAATACAATTTACTCTACACGTTATTAATTTTCGTGCATGTGTAATAATCGTGTTACACTCCGTAGTGGAAATAACCGAAAATTTTTGCAGCGAGTGGTGGTTATGCAGTCGTAATTTGATGTAACTGTTGTACTTATATATGTTCTAGTTTTATTTGCGGCTACTCGTGATGCTGGGGCTGTTGCATTAGCTGTACTGGTGAATACAGTTGTTGCTTAAGCTGCTCGAAATGCATTAGCTGCTCTTGTTCAAGCATATTCAATTTGAATCTACAATTACCAAGATAGTTTACCAAAATTTTTTCAGTGCTGTCGTTTAAAAAATTTATTAAAAAATTACTTGATGACTGTTATATTTTTGACAATTGCAAAAATTTAATATCAAAATAGTAAGAACTTTGTATGCGCGTTTTGAAGTTTAATCAAATTTTCAATGCCGATTCTTGCCGTGCAATCGTCTAATGGCAGCAGTGCATAAAAGAATTTCTCTGGTGAATAACTTTTATACTAAAATTTACAAGAATTTCAGCTCGCGTTCAATATTTACATGTTAGCGCACGTTGAACATTCGTTAAAATCTCAACTATGACAGTATTAAAAGTTAATTTCGTACGGGATATCTTGGTAAAATTAATAAATATATTAAATGGCACAATTATAAACTAAAGACAGACAAAATTTTTTAAGCTAACAATTACTTTTTTTTATTCTCATGTTACATTTATCGACATTATTTTATTGACATGGATGATTTAACATTTTTGTATTTTTAACATAATTTGTAACTGTTTTCATTTCACAATAAATCAATATGTTTGTAACAGTAATACATTAAGAGATTTAAGAGATCGTCCTTACATTAAGTTTGAAGTGAATATAATTGTATGAGATTGAAGTTTAACTTCAATGCTAGTTACTGTGTAGAAATTTAAGCAATAAAATGAATAATGAAATTGCGTATTACTTGGCGTAATTGTAATGAGCAGACGCACGGTATAGTACACATCGCTGGCCCAGAGCTTGTAGCATGTGGCATCCGTTTAAAAACTCCAGGCTGTTGAGTTGCCGGGGAGTATGGATGTAGCGATGGTTTCTGCTGCATATAACAATAAATTGGCTGTTGGGGCAGCAGTGATTCTTGTACCTGATGATGAGGAGTAAACGTTTTCTGATCATGATACGGAGGCAATGGCTCTTGTCGTATAATATATGATGGCAGCTTTTCTTGGAGCAATTTGTTGATACCGATAGCGCCCAACTGGCCTGGCATCGCCGTGGATGGCAGCGATGTACTCTTTTTCACAGTATTTTGACAATCGGGACAACTTTCGTTGTCTTTCTTGAACTTCTTTCTACGGTTTTGAAACCATAGTTTCACTTGAATTTCCGTGAGTTCTAACTGCTGCTCTTGTAATCTGCATCAATGTAAATACTGTCCTGCTTTTTTTCTTTGTACATTGATCTGTAAATGTAAAAACGCAATCATTGTACTCGTTTGAATATTTTTTTATTGCAAAATAATTATATGAGTATTATGCTTACTTTTCGTTTCCTGATCTTGAAGCATGTGCTCTTCAGCAACACCATCCAGCAGTTGTGACGGATACTGGATCTCCATTTTGTGCTGGACGTTAAAATCAAAGGCCAAACTAACGTGTAATGCGCGGACACACGGTTTTAAATACCCCAGTCGTTGTTACTTTCTACTTTGAAAAGGATTATAAGCCCATCAGCGGTTATTTCTTCTTAAGCACTTAAGGTGGCTCCAGCGCCTAGTGCCGTATCAAAATGGGGAGACTAAAAATTAATCATTATTTTCTTTAAAATATGGTATAAAATTATCGTAGAGACTGTTGTAAGCGATATTCTACATTTTATCTGTTACTTTAGTGAGTTAATATAAAAAAACAAAAAAGTTTTATGGTGCCCTAATTGATGAACTGTTACGGTACGCTCCCTAAGTTCAAGAGTAGTTATACCTATATATATGTACTCTGCAGAATGCAGACAGCTGAGAGCTGACTTGCACTCGCAACTGTATACTTAGTATCCGATTATTTAAAGATTTTGTTCGATAACAAGACACTTTTCTCATGTCATCGAAAACTGCGTAATAATATATACAAGATAGTATGTTTTTTACACCTTACGGGTTATTTATATAAGTGCAGCAGTAGGTTGTATATCGCGTAAGTTTGCATTTCCTATCTAACCCGTCTTAAAACTACGATTTTGTAAGCATGATTTCTTACAATTTTCATCGTATACCTTAATTTTTTTTTATACTAATAGAAAGATGGGAATTCAAAGAATATAATTCAATTTTATTAACCTCGGTTGGGTTATTTATAATTTTAACATTTAGGCCACTGGAGCCACCTTAAAGAGCAATGTTATCGCCATCAAGTATATTCTGCCAAATAGTTCTATTACCAATTGGCGCTGGCGTTTATCTATACGTGTGAAACTGACGATTACCGTAGAACGATTACTGTATGTGAGCAATGACTTTAACATTAGACTGTGCCGATATACGTCGTTTATCAAATCCATTGTGACTAAAATAAATTTTAAATAAATTCAAGTACCTACAGCTCTAATTGTCACGTGTGAGTACCTATATACTTGTGTATAGAAGAAAGCTAGGAAAAATGTCTCGCATTTGGCCCCAATTATAAAATAAAAATTTTTTTTTGAGACACACAGTTAAAACCAGACTTATTTTACTCGCAATGTCGTACACCAACTTCTTCTTCTCAACATTCTGCACTTTGTTCAAATTATAAATTCTTTTTTGTCAATTTTGTGATACAAAAGTTTATTAAAGGTTTTCGGGCCTGGGTGAATGCGAAACAGTGTTAGGGCTATAGCTATAGGGATTAACGGACCCGATGCCAGGCGTCGGGCAAGGATCGCCGGCCTTACCGGAGAGGAGTGGTCCCTGAAACATGGGGCTTCTTCGGGGATAGTAATTAGCCTGGATCCAATGCTTCGGCAGAGAGCGCCGGCTTAACCGGTGAGGAGGGAACGTCTTGGAATAATGGAGTCATCTCCGGGGAAGGGCTACACAGTGGTAAGTGGACCCGATGCACCATCGGTGCAGAGAGTGTCAGCTTAAGTGCCACTGAGCAACCCAATTCTTTGAATCAAAGAAAATTTCTTTACCCTCATTCCGTTAAATATTTTCTTTTAATTGAAACAAATTTAGTCGATCCAAAAAAACATTTCGTACAACTAAATGAGAAATTCGCAATTGAAAAAAGAAAATTTTAATTTAATAAAATATTATTTTCTATTAACTTAAATTTTTTTTACTCATAAGAAAATATTTAACGGAATGAGGGTAAAGAAGTTTTCTTTGATTCAAAGACTTGGGTTGCTCAGTGTGGCAAGGTGTTCCACCGGAGATACTCACACTGTGCCCATGGATTCAGGTAGGATATGAGGAAAAAGGTTTGTTAATGTGTGTGGCAATACACCCCCACACATAGGTGGTGAGTCGTTGGCCCCTGCGGATAGGCCAGTAGGCTGTCGTGGTAACCCCGTAGAAAAAAAAATAGTTGTTTGACAAATGAGTTATTAACTTGTACACAAGTAAATTGAGAAACACCGCGTGGCATTAACTACTCCTCCACTGGAAAAGGAGCTTTATAAAATTGGGGCACCATGAAGATCATACCTTATTTATGTTATGTTTTAAAATTTAGCGCACGTACAATATTTAATTTTTCTTTAGAAATATACAATTCCAAATCAATTGACATCATACCATTTTTTCTCTTTTCAAAAACTTTTTTGCATTTAAAAATGTTACTCAGTTGTGCTACAGTTACCAAATTAATATTTACAATTTTTTTGAGGTAAACAAAAATTTGCTTTTCAAATAATCTTGGATTAGGGATACCAGTTAATATTTTGTAATGGGTATGAGAGACCCCTTGTTATTGGCTACAAAAAAGCAATTTAAATGTTCAACAATTTCAATTAGGATAATAAGGAAATTATAATAAATAGTTTTTATAATTACCAGAGCTAACAGTTCAAATGCCTATTCAATGATCATCTGTTTCGTGAAAAAATTTTTTAATCTCAAATAAGTGGGGGCATAATATTTTACCTTACGTTCGTCATTAACTCCGTATGCGTAATAAAATTATTAAATAAACTTAATTTTAATTTTAATTAACTTAATTTTTTCGAACTGGGTGAATAGGTAGATGACTTTGTTGCTATATAAAAATGTCATACTTCTTAATTTGAGAAGTTATAATTATGAAGGGGTAGAGTTTGTGATTTTTTAAAATTTACATTAGCTATGTAATATTTATAAAATTCATTTTGCTCACAAGTAGGTCTAACTCATTGCATAAATTAACGTTCTACAACAAATCAGTAAATACAAAGTAGTGTATTGAATCATACTTTCTTTGTATGTGATTATCACTGCAGGATATAACGCAGATAGCATATATTACAAAAAAATACACAATAGAACGACACTAGCCTAAGGAAAAATAAAGAAACTCTTGTGACCTCCAGTGGGTTGTTTACGGTTTCTTACTAATCTTGTGCTGGTAGATTTCTTTTTCTGTAGTTTGGTGTAAAATGGATTTTTTTGCCCATTTTTAGTCATACACAACCTAAAACATTTACATGACTATCTAGAAACAGCAGCAGATGATTAAAAAGTTGTATTTAAATTAAATGTACAATAGTTTTTTTCGATATTTACTGGGGTAATTCCAATTTACTGGAGTAAACGTTAATTTTTAAAGTTCTCGCAAAATAATGCTTTTTTTTTCCTTTGAAATTGAATGATAAAAAGGCTGTAAAATTTTTTCTCCATTCTGATATCTTTTAGTATAAATCCTAAGGTGAGCTCAATTTAATGAGAAGTACTTGAGTTTATTTAGAAGTTTAATCCTGTGAATACAAAATTGATTTGACACGTATGATGTAATACGTTTAAACTATGCTTATATTAGGATTAAAAATTTTTCTCACTTTCTAAATGTACAGTTTTTATAGAATTACACTTTTTTCTTTGCAGACATTGAATAATATTCCAAAAAAGTTACGTTAATCACAGATTTTTTGAAACAAAAAAAATTTTAATTTATTGTCAAATTGCATGAATCATCATTTGTTGCGTAATTCCTTGTATCTCTTATATAAATACGCTTATTGAGCGATCCCTATCTCAGGTATTTTTGCCCTCAAGTAACTATTAAGGGTACTGACGGATATTCCTAAGAAAATAAAAAAATAGAACTAAAAGGAAAAAATATAAGTGACAAGTAATAACAAAACAGTACCAGCTTTATTTGACCAAAATAAAAAAAAATAAAAAGTCAACATGTCATATTTTTCAAGTATCCCCTCATATACACACAAAACTTATATTACAATCTAACATTTTAACTAGTATCACAATCTCGGAGTAAGTCAACATCTCGATGATGGCCAAAAAGGTGGAATCTAAATGTGGTAGATAAGTCCGAGGATAAGTCACCCATATCTTGTTGTTTTTTCCTCTCGGACAGTTCTAACGCTTACATCAACAAGAAGAGAGAGGGAAAGGCCTAGATCGACTACAATAGTATATAAGGACGAGGTAGGGGTAAACGGTACAGTTATTGATACCTTAAGGTAGTGATTGACCCCTGTGTAATTTGTATATCTATATATACAAAGGCTCCATTTAAAAATGCATGTGGCGGTCAATCACTATCGGGAAGTCAACAACTGTACTCTTTACCCCTAATCAAAGAATGGTATACAAAGTTGAAAGAGCAACGCATACTTTAGGCAGCTTCCCTCCTAGTGTTTTTAAAAATTTTTAATCAAAGTCACATCATTAAATCAATTTTAGCTTTTTTGCTCGTCTTGGCAATCATTGCTGTTTGCAATATTTGCATATCAGGAGAAAAAATAGGTATGTGTGTTTGACTCGAAGTTTTTCCGTTTGTTCTAATACTCAGAAAAGTTAAGTTCACACTGAAACACTAATTTTTTACTATTAAAGTGGTATATGCCAATTATGAATAATAATAATACATCGATACAAAGATGTACAAGATTAGGTTAGCCTTTATGGTATCCTTGCAATAAGCAAATTATTTTCTTAGCGCATCATTCTTTTAAATTTAATTTATTTATGTTACTTCAGGGGCTCAACCTTTGTTAAGAATCTATCGTATAGACGTTTGGATTCCGATGCTTTACTTAATAATAACGTGAAAAAAAAACAAATTTCTGAATTTTGTTACTAATATTATATTGCATTATAGTAAATATGACACAAGGTTTGAGTAAAACTTTTTTTTCAAACAATTACATAAATAATAATTCTCTTCAAATAAATTATTCATTATAAATACTTAAAATCAACGTAAGAAAATAAAAAAAAATTTTTAATTAATATTATACCTACTATATGTTTAAACTATAAGTTGTTGCAGTTATAGTTTGAGTGCTACGGTTTAGTTTTTTTCGTAACTTCAATAGCTTTATCATCGATAAAATGCAAAGTAAAATTGGATTTTAAAACCAAAAGTTAGTAATTGGAAAGACAAACCTTTGTCCGATACCAAATTTTTTTTACTACTCTACGTACACTTTCATCGTTCTATCTCACTTTTTTCTCATCATTTTACTGACTTATCAATCACGCATGTGTTGATACTTCAATACTATAACAATTATACCCAGTGCGAACAACATAACACATTTTAAATTTTACACAGATAAGTGATAATTTTAGAAACATTCGTGTATTAAAAAGTGCAGTTGCTTATACTGTGCTACTAAGAACTGGAAGAAACACAAAAATAAATCATTTTTATCAATGATATTACAACGTATTATGACCTGGGGAAAAAATTTAACTATGTAACCTAACGTGTAGAAAGCCAATTTAAAGGACCTAATCAAAGAAAGCTCTAGGCACATGGACGCACGTATACAAGTTCGACTGTGTTTGTTTATACATCAAAGAAAAAAAAAAAAAAAGAAAAAAAAAAATTACATAGTCCCACGGTTGACAGAAAAATTTTGCAATATAGTTTGTCTCCTTGACCTACAATGAGTCATACAGTATATAATAAACTTTAACCACGCATATCACGAATGAATCGATTTTGTTTCAAATTATTATGTTGAGAGAACTAATAACAGATATTTTTTAGAGGTTGTAAAGTGCCCTGTTGGATAAGTACCGACTCTTAGGCAAAATGTGCATATACTAGCTCCGTCAGAGAGAGGCTGTCAAGACTATGATAAGGTAAAATAACCTAAGAACAGCTTACCCCAGAGGTGCAAGATAATTTTAAAAGTGTAACATCTCTCTAAGTACATGAACTACCCTAAATATTAAGAACATTTGTCCTAATTATAGCTGTAAGTTATAAATAAAGTAATTTATAATTTTCCAATTATTATGCTTAATATTCTTTTATACAACTCATACAAAAATAAACTATGGTGACTATTAATTCTCCCTTTTGTTATAGGTTTCACGCACATATTATCTAAAATTAAGTAAAAATGTAGGCTTAACTCTGTTGTAATACAAAAAAATTAACGCTAAAATAAAAGCGCATGTAGTTGTGAGAGTCTAAGTATAAGATATTTTATTTTTATTCCATTAAGCGAATTTTTATAATCGCGATGCAAAAGGAAAAAAAAAAAAAATGTCTAAAAAGACAAAGATTCGAGCCAAAATGTAAGAACAGAGGTGACGCGCGAGCTCATAACACTGACCGCGCCACCGTCCTTGTGTACACGGCGATGAAGCATAATATGCAGAAGACTGAATGAGTGAGGTCGTGCAAATTTGTTGGCCTATTTATCCTAGATACATCGGCAGTAAAGTGAAAATATCGATCATAGCTTGGAAATGAAAAGTTGATTTTTTAGATTGAAATCATTCGTAGATATGGAATAGTTGCGTCAATAAGCGCGTTTAGTAAACGTTTGCGTGTTGCAGGTAAAGATCGTTAGGTAATTTGGAAAACTCTTAAAAAATGTAATAAAACAGTATTTTTTGCGGTGTCACATATTCAAGGAAAGGTCGCAAACAATTTTAAAAAACCAAAAAAGGACATTCTTGGAGTTTTTTTCTTTGTTATGTGATGGTTAGAAACTGAGGCTCTGCAATTGAATTATTAAATCGTATATAAATTTTAGTTGTTTTACAAAATCAAAATGGATTAAAAGGTGCGTCAATCCTATTAGGTAGAAAAAATAATAAGTACATAAAGGGAAGAGAAACAAAAACGTTTGAACCAACTTACGTACGTATTCTAACAACTGGTTTTGAGAGTGTTGTCATATTTGTCAAAATAATAGTCTCAGGCACAAATATATACGTACGCTAACGATGTATAGCCCTTGTGTTATTAGAGAAACAATACTAAGTTAATCAAATCATCTGAACCAAACGTCTTTCGGTATTCCATTTTATTAAATTTTTACTATATTAAGCAAATTTTTATGATCGCGATAGAACAAAATGAAAAATTAATGTCTAAAAAGACAAAGATTCGGGCCAAAATGTAAAATCAGAGGTAACGCGCGAGCTGTTAACTCTGACCGCGCCACCGTCATTGTGTACGGGGATGTAAAGCATAATATGCAGAAGTCTGAATGAGGGAGGTCGTGCAAATTTGTTGGCCTATTTATCCTAGATACATCGGCAGTAAAGTAAAAATATCGATCATAGCTTGAAAATGAAAAGTTGATTTTTTAGATTGAAATCATTCGTAGATATAGAATAGTTGCGTCAATACGCGCGTTTAGTAAACGTTTGCGTGTTGCAGGTAAAGATCGTTAGGTAATTTGGAAAACTCTTAAAAAATGTAATAAAACTGTATTTTGTGCAGTGTCACATATTCAAGGAAAAGTCGCAAACAATTTTAAAAAACCAAAAAAGGACATTCTTGGAGTTTTTTTCTTTGTTATGTGATGGTTGGAAACTAAGGCTCTGCAATTGAATTATTAAATCGTATATAAATTTTACTTGTTTTACAAAATCAAAATGAATTAAAAGGTGCGTTAATCCTATTGAATAGAAAAAATAATAAGTACATAAATGGGGATTGAAACAAAAACGTTTGAACCAATTTACGCACGTATTCTAATCACTGGTTTTGAAAAAGTTGTCATATTTGTCAAAATAATAGTCTCAGGCACAAATATATACGTACGCTAACCATGTATAACCCTTGTGTTATTAGAGAAACAATACTAAGTTAATCAAATCATCCGAACCGAACGTCTTTCGGTCTTCCATTTTATTTAATTTTTACTATATTAAGCAAATTTTTATAATTGCGATAGAACAAAATGAAACATTAATGTCTAAAAAGACAAAGATTCGAGCCAAAATGTAAAATCAGAGGTAACGCGCGAGCTGTTAACTCTGACCGCGCCACCGTCATTGTGTACGGGGCTGTGAAGCATAATATGCAGAAGTCTGAATGAGGGAGGTCGTGCAAATTTGTTGGCCTATTTATCCTAGATACATCGGCAGTAAAGTGAAAATATCGATCATAGCTTGGAAATGAAAAGTTGATTTTTTAGATTGAAATCATTCGTAGATATAGAATAGTTGCGTCAATACGCGCGTTTAGTAAACGTTTGCGTGTTGCAGGTAAAGATCGTTAGGTAATTTGGAAAACTCTTAAAAAATGTAATAAAACTGTATTTTGTGCAGTGTCACATATTCAAGGAAAAGTCGCAAACAATTTTAAAAAACCAAAAAAGGACATTCTTGGAGTTTTTTTCTTTGTTATGTGATGGTTGGAAACTAAGGCTCTGCAATTGAATTATTAAATCGTATATAAATTTTACTTGTTTTACAAAATCAAAATGAATTAAAAGGTGCGTTAATCCTATTGAATAGAAAAAATAATAAGTACATAAATGGGGATTGAAACAAAAACGTTTGAACCAATTTACGCACGTATTCTAATCACTGGTTTTGAAAAAGTTGTCATATTTGTCAAAATAATAGTCTCAGGCACAAATATATACGTACGCTAACCATGTATAACCCTTGTGTTATTAGAGAAACAATACTAAGTTAATCAAATCATCCGAACCGAACGTCTTTCGGTCTTCCATTTTATTTAATTTTTACTATATTAAGCAAATTTTTATAATTGCGATAAAACAAAATGAAACATTAATGTCTAAAAAGACAAAGATTCGAGCCAAAATGTAAAATCAGAGGTAACGCGCGAGCTGTTAACTCTGACCGCGCCACCGTCATTGTGTACGGGGCTGTGAAGCATAATATGCAGAAGTCTGAATGAGGGAGGTCGTGCAAATTTGTTGGCCTATTTATCCTAGATACATCGGCAGTAAAGTGAAAATATCGATCATAGCTTGGAAATGAAAAGTTGATTTTTTAGATTGAAATCATTCGTAGATATAGAATAGTTGCGTCAATACGCGCGTTTAGTAAACGTTTGCGTGTTGCAGGTAAAGATCGTTAGGTAATTTGGAAAACTCTTAAAAAATGTAATAAAACTGTATTTTGTGCAGTGTCACATATTCAAGGAAAAGTCGCAAACAATTTTAAAAAACCAAAAAAGGACATTCTTGGAGTTTTTTTCTTTGTTATGTGATGGTTGGAAACTAAGGCTCTGCAATTGAATTATTAAATCGTATATAAATTTTACTTGTTTTACAAAATCAAAATGAATTAAAAGGTGCGTTAATCCTATTGAATAGAAAAAATAATAAGTACATAAATGGGGATTGAAACAAAAACGTTTGAACCAATTTACGCACGTATTCTAATCACTGGTTTTGAAAGTGTTGTCATATTTGTCAAAATAATAGTCTCAGGCACAAATATATACGTACGCTAACGATGTATAGCCCTTGTGTTATTAGAGAAACAATACTAAGTTAATCAAATCATCCGAACCGAACGTCTTTCGGTCTTCCATTTTATTTAATTTTTACTATATTAAGCAAATTTTTATAATTGCGATAGAACAAAATGAAAAATTAATGTCTAAAAAGACAAAGATTCGAGCCAAAATGTAAAAACAGAGGTGACGCGCGAGCTGTTAACTCTGACCGCGCCACCGTCTTTGTGTACGGGGCTGTGAAGCATAATATGCAGAAGACTGAATGAGTGAGGTCGTGCAAATTTGTTGGCCTATTTATCCTAGATACATCGGCAGTAAAGTGAAAATATCGATCATAGCTTGGAAATGAAAAGTTGATTTTTTAGATTGAAATCATTCGTAGATATGGAATAGTTGCGTCAATAGGCGCGTTTAGTAAACGTTTGCGTGTTGCAGGTAAAGATCGTTAGGTAATTTGGAAAACTCTTAGAAAATGTAATTAAACAGTATTTTGTGCGGTGTCACATATTCAAGGAAAAGTCGCAAACAATTTTAAAAAACCAAAAAAGGACATTCTTGGAGTTTTTTTCTTTGTTATGTGATGGTTGGAAACTAAGGCTCTGCAATTGAATTATTAAATCGTATATAAATTTTACTTGTTTTACAAAATCAAAATGAATGAAAAGGTGCGTTAATCCTATTGAATAGAAAAAATAATAAGTACATAAATGGGGATTGAAACAAAAACGTTTGAACCAATTTACGCACGTATTCTAATCACTGGTTTTGAAAGTGTTGTCATATTTGTCAAAATAATACTCTCAGGCACAAATATATACGTACGCTAAAAATGTATAGCCCTTGTGTTATTAGAGAAACAATACTAAGTTAATCAAATCATCTGAACCAAACGTCTTTCGGTCTTCCATTTTATTTAATTTTTACTATATTGTCACGTACAGTATGTATGGAACATACTACGTGGGATGAGCTTCAGCTATTAGTATTAGGAAGGAGCACAAGTGGGGGAAGAGAGAGCATAAAAAGGCCCGCAGCAGTGGCCACAGGGCTCTTGAACGTCGGGACTAGAAGGAGGTGAGTCGCGATAAGTCACCCGGGACCGCAAAGCGCCTTCCCTCAAGGAATATAGCAATAAAGTGATTGATTGAGTTTAACTGCCGCGTTGTTATTAAGCACCCCGAACCTTTAGAATCCTACGTAACAGTTTTGGTGCTAAGTGTGGGGTAGGTTTTGTCGCGAAATAAAATTTTTTTTTACACGTGATATTTCGGAATTTTCGGGCAACAATCGGGAAGCACACATAGTGCAGTGCAACAACAGGCGCAGAAAATTCAAGGCAGTCACCTGCAGCTACTATCGAGTAAGGAAGGACTAGGGTCAACATCCAGTTTTAAAAGGAACTATCGTAAAGAGGATGACTTGGAGTATATTGGCGTTCACCGTCTTGTGCCTTCTTTCAGAGTAAGTAATAATTCTATTTATCATCCCAAATATATATACTTATTGTCCCTCGGGTTTTTAGCTAAGGAAACGACGTACAATATAAAATAATACTTAACCCGAATACGGCTAGTTCCGCTCGTTTTAGAAGCCAGTAAAATAGAAATACAGAATCGGAAATAAAATAAGGATCCTTTTTTTTTTATTATTTCTTCGTGCGTGGACTGAAAGCAACTAATATAATTAAGCTCACATCACTCTAATATAAAAAAAAGGGGGAAGGAAATAATGATGTCCGACTACGGGGAGGAGATTGATAACGGTACGAATGGTTTAAACGAAACTTTTTCCATGACACAGGAAGATTCAGATACAATAACGGTTATGCTTGAACACGACCCCGAATCGTATGCACTCTATGAGAAGATGGATAAGAAAAATCAAGTTCTTATGTTAAAGATATTTAAAAATATAAAACCAAAAATTTCATTTAAGAAAAATCCTAATACAAAATTAGCAGAGCCAACGAACGAAACAACAGAAATTGAGATGTTGGAAATGGCACCAGAAAAATCAGAATTAAGAGAGAATGCGATTAAGGAGAACATAGGGGTAGACAGGAAACGTGATCAATTAGGCGTGGAAGGGCTAGGCAAAACGAGTTGGCAGGAAAAGTATACCAAACGGCAAGAACAAGAAAATACAAACAGTGAACAACCTTTTATACCATTCTGCGATTGGCCACCTCTGCATTCAAATGACAAAAATTATAACTACTATACATCAAACAATAGGACAGATAGGCTGAGGTTTGGATACGAAGAAAATCATAATGACGTGTATACAAATACAGAATATCTTTTCCCTGCATGTGACCGACCAACCGAGCTGCCGATAAATAATCAGGCAGAATCTTTTTAAAGAACACAAAGTAACATACGCGATAACCCTCAGTATCAAACCATGCAATTTTTTCCTAGTAATAGGCAACAAACAGGGGTACCGTTAGCCTTAGGCTCGAATCTTAATATATTAGGCTACCTAAACAACGCAGTAAATGGTATACCACTGTATAATGGAGACCCCGTGCAGTTCCCCTTATTTGAGCAAATGGTAAGGATGATAAAGGGAACAATACCTGCCCAGTATGAAAAATATTTTATAGGACTTTTGGGAAATAAATTGCGAGGCATAGCGGACGATCAATTCTGCACGCGATTATCGTTATTTAATTCGATTGACGAGCTTCTGTCGGCTCTATCACGAAGATTCAATAAAATAGGAGGAATAGAGACACTTGCAGCGGAGCTTAAAACTGTCACGCAATGGAATAACGAATTAATTATGGAATATTGCGGGCGAGTCCAGCGACTACACAATGGAATCATGATGGCACATGAGGCGAACCCATACTCGACGCGGGCCGAGAAAGACGCGTCGAAAAAGAGATCAGACAGTGAAGCAGTGAGGCAGTTTCTGTACGGATTAAAGGCACCGTATAACTGGAACGTCGCAGGGTTCCAACCAAAAACGCTAGAGGAGGCTATTGAAGCTGCCATTACTGTAGATAATGAATTAAGCCTCCGCCGCTCAATGATAGTGCAAAAGAGCAGATTGAGAGCAAATAACGCCGAGAGACGGTATGACGCCATGGTGGGCCTTATCGGTAGCGACGCACCCGTGGGGAAGTCAGATACGGACGAGTGGGACGGTGTGGCTGATGTAAAATACTGTTCGTATTGTCGAGAGCACGGCGCCCATTCTACTAGTGGATGTGAAAAATTGTGGCAAGATGCAAAAAAAGGAATAATAAAAAATCCTAACGTTGACGAAGAACCAAAAAAAGAAACAATAGAAGAAGAAGGATGGTATGATAGGAAGGTAGCGTATAATGATTATCACCGTCGGTATGGAAACGATAGGATTTTTGATAGACAACAAGGGAATAATGGTAAAAGGCCTTACAACCAAGGGAATCGCTACCAGGGAAGAAAATATAACTATGATAGTAATAATTATTATAACAATAATAATAACAGTAATAATTATGGTGGAAATAGTTACAATGACAGAAAAGTAGGTCATAATTATAATAGATATGACCACAGGAAGGACGATTATCGGGACAGGCAAAATAACCAATACTCCAATCAGGATAATCGCAGGGATGATTATAGGAGAGATAATCTTAATAGTCAAAGTGCGAGGGTAAACAGCTCGAAAACCGGGCATTTAAACTCGCAGGATGTTCGACGCGATCCCCAATCGTCGGGCATGACAAAGCAATAAATGAAGAAATTTATGAGAGGAAGTTAGGAGTGTTAGAGGAGGGTATGGATAATGACAAGCATAAGGTATCGGAGACTTATGCCACGACGCGTGAAAATTCTAAAGCTGAGGGAAAAGATGAGCAGCAGCTATCTCGCACAGTGAAAATAAATTTATCGAAAATAGGATACACACCACCCACAGTAATTCTAAAAAGCCCTTATATAAACGAAGGTGCGACATTTTATGCCGATACGGGCGCGGAAATTTCAATAATTAAAGAGAATTGTCTCGATATTGGAGTAGCGGTAAATAGTAGGGAAAAATTAAAAATAAAAGGCGTAACGCACGGAGCTCGCCAAACTTTGGGATCTATAAGATTACCCCTAGAAAACTTTATGTGTACCCTACACGTAGTCCCCCATGACTTTCCCATAGAGGTAGAAGGAATCATAGGATGGGATATTTTTAAGTTGTATAACGGTCAGATAAATGCCGAAGACAATACACTTAAATTGAATGGAAGGAGAATTCCGCTACGAGAATCAGAAAGTTTTGAAATTGTGCCGAAGACGAGGCAAGTTATATATGCGTATATAAAAGAGTCGCACAGGAAAATTAAAGTGGGCTGGGTCCCACTACAAAAGCTTACAGAGGGTATTTTGTTCGGTAATTTTATCGCAACGAACAATAATGGTAGGGTGTATGCCGAATGTCTAAATATATCAAATGAAATAATAAATGTACCAGTCCCAGTGGTGGACCTTTTAGAGTGCGAGACGACGACGAAAGCTGACTCATCGGACGTCAATGGGGATGACGTAGAAGCATTAGAAAGAGCCTTTGTACGGATGTTTAGAGAAACTAGAAACCCTGAAGAGAATAAAAAACTAGGCGATGAGATAAGAAACGACGCCAGCTGCACATGTTCGAAGAAAAATATCGTGGGAAACGTGGGTTGTGATAAGGACGGCCGTGACAACGAGAATACTCAAATACTTGAGGAAAACATTAAAACAGACGTCCTAAGTTGCAGGAAAGAGCGAGTCGACAAAATAATGGAGTTAGTCGACATATCGGGGTGCAACGAAGAAGAGAAAAAACATGTGCGAGGGCTTATAGAGATTGACCCGTACGTTTTTGGACTCGACGGGGAAAAACTGAAAGCGACAAATCTTTTAAAACATAAAATAAACACGACTACGGATAAACCGATAGTAACGAAACGGTATAGATATCCGCCAGCTGTGAGAGAGCAAATGAAAGTTGAAATTAAGAAATTACTCGAACAAGGCATAATAGAGCCTTCAGAGTCACCGTACAGCTCAAACATGTGGATCGTACCTAAAAACGCAGGACCGGATGGCGAAAAGCGCTGGCGGGTAGTAACGGATTTCAGGCAACTCAACGAGATAACAATGGGCAGTTGTCATCCACTCCCCTTCCAGAGCGATATACTGGAACATCTGGCGACAGCACGCTATATTACAGTGGTAGACTTGAAGCAGGGATTTTTTCAAGTCGAAATACATGAAGACGATGCCCATAAAACAGCGTTTTCGGGACCGGATGGGCATTACCAGTACAAAAGAATGCCAATGGGTTGCACGGATTCTCCGAACACGTTTCTAAGAGCAATAACGCTTGCACTGGCAGGGCTGCAGGGCCATGAGGTAGAGGTATATTTAGACGATATAATGGTGTTCGCGTCCAATCTTAAAGAACATCGCAAACGCTTTATAAGATTGTTAGAGCGATTGTCGAGGGCAAATCTTACAATTGAGCCAAAGAAGTGCCAATTCTTAAAACGTGAAGCAAAAGTGTTAGGCCATATTGTAGGGAATGGTGAAATAAAAACGGATCCAAAGAAAATCGAGGCTGCAAGAAAATATCCAAAGCCTACAAATGCAAAGAAAATCAAACAATTTCTTGGATTTGTTGGATATTATAGGAGATTTATTAAAGGATACGCTAAAATTGCTCAACCGCTGTCGAGGCTTCTGAAAAAAGGTACAGAGTTTAAATGGGAAGAGCAGCATGAACAAGCATTCAAATCGCTCGTAGATGCACTTTGCAGCGAGCCTGTACTTAAAGCACCCGATCTAGAAAAACCATTTGTGGTGACAACGGATGCATCTGACTATGCCATTGGGGCAATATTGAGTCAGGGAGAAATAGGAAAAGACAATCCGTGCGAGTATGCCTCTAGATGCCTAAAAGGCAGCGAAATTCGATACCCTACGTACGATAAAGAATTGCTCGCAATAGTATATGCAAAAGAGCAGTTTCGACCCTATCTATTTGGCAGAAAGTTTACAGTGGTTACGGACCATGAGCCTCTTAAACATTTTCACTCATCAAAGAAGCCAGATATAAGATTTAATAGGCTTAAAGCAGAATTAAGGGGCTACGAATTTGACGTTGTTTATAGACCAGGAATAGCCAATAAGGCACCGGACGCACTGTCCCGAAATCCGATCATAGAGGATGGAGAGAAAAATCCTGAACTACCGCGACGAGAGTTATATGAACTTGCTGAAGAGCAGGAGAGAGATGGTCATGGTGACATAAATGCGCCACCCGCACGAATATTCAAAATGCGGACAAGAAGAGAGAGAAACATAATAAGAAAGGATAAGAAATGGCAGATAGAAATATCTGATTCAGACGAGTCGAACAAAAAGGTAGAAAGGAAAAAGCTTCGCAAGACGAATAACTCGGATGAGTTGACGGTCAATGAACACAGCGACGCTGATTCAGAATCAGAGTGGCCGGTGGCGAGTGAAAATATAGAGAGTAAAGGAGCAAAACCACATAAGAAACAAGGGAAAAGAGGCAGGCCGCGTAAACAGATAGTACAGATCGCAGAAGGGAATAAGGGGAAAAATATTCAAATAGGATCCTTAAACAATGGCGAAGAACAAATCCTATCACAGGGTCCGACGGAGGATAAATTAGCTTACATATGCAAAGAAGAAAATTTGAAAAAAGGGGTGGGAATAACAAGCACACCGTATTTAGAACTAGAAATACAACCGAAGGTGCAACGAAAAAATCGCAAAAGACAATTGGATACGCTGCATAGGCACCCGCCAAATTTTTCAGTAACACCGCAAATAGAAACTGTGTCGAAGGAAATTATCATAGCGAACTGTGACTCACCGGTGGCTTTAAAAGGAAAATCCGAGCCGGTAAAACATTGGGGATTCCAACTAGCCGCAGCTAGCCTAGCGAATGAGAAAGGTAAAGAGGAAGAAGAAACTGTAGGTACAGAGATCATAGTCATAAATGCGAATAATGATAAGCACGGGGGACACCAGCAGGCACAGGAAGGCCTGGTTACAGAGTTGATCGGAAAGAGAGAAAGAATGCTTGACCCTATAGATACCATCGAGATGATGAGTTCGGATGCAGGTATCTCAAGCAGAAATGCGAATAAAGGAGAGAAGGAGAATGACCGATGGGCCCAAGCTCACGCGCAAAGTGTGCTCCAAGAGAGTAACAAGCAGCAACAGAAAATACCGAATACGGTCGAAGGGGACCGACCGACGCCGAAGGAAGGGGCACAAAGCAGACCGTCTAGTGAGAGTGTAAGCGAGAAGCAAATAAATGAATCACGACGGGGTACACAGACGAAAGAAAGTCCAGAAAAAGGGACGAAAGTAAACAAAAAGCTCGGAGCGTCACTTAATAACTCAATAGATAACTTCCAAGCGAAAGTTAGACTAGATGTTAAGCGCCGAGACTTTAAAGGCAAGCCGGGAATCAGAATAGACGCTTGGGAATCCGATACTATCACCGATCGACTTCTGAGCGATCCGACGGTAAGTACAGATAATGATACAAACATATCTCAACAGCCCTCGAAGGAGAGAACGGGCTCAGGGGATAGAGAGAAATTCTTGAGCGAGGAAGATACCCCGTGTGAATCACCACAGATAAATGAAAACCCATCGGGGAATGAAAGAATAAGAGGGGTGACGGACGATTATACCGATGAAGGTAATAAGCTTGAAAGTAAAACAGGAGGCGGAAATGTAGCCAAACGGAATTTAGAACAAAACTGCATGGAGTCGAATAAAAATTTAAAACTCATTGAAGAACTTCCGGTAGAAATACCAGGTAATTGCTTATTCGACTCTCTTATTTTTTCCTGTGACTTGCAATTGACGGCGCGAGAACTCCGAGATGTACTACAAGGTTCGAAGTGGAAAAATATATGTGTTGACCCGGAGGAGGTAGGAAAAATCCTGCAGTCCAATACAGAATATGGTAATGATGATTGCATATTGTTGTTCGCACAAGAGTTCAGGAAGAATATTTGTATACATCTACAGGGTACTAAGAGGGGAAAAAAGTGTGAAATTTTCGAAAGTTTCACGATTAATGCCAATGAGGAATATGTACACTTGCATCTCCTCAACAACCACTTCAGGCCACTCGTTGCCGCATCCCGGCATAGCGAGGAGGAACAAAGCCCGGTGGAAAGGGAATCGCGGGTTAGTGACGAATCGGGCGCCAATATAAATTGGAAAAGTGAAGTAAACGAATCATGGAAAGGAAAAGAGGAAGGAGTTAAAGAAATAGAGCGTAATAAAAGTGACTCCATGGATGAGGAAGTTTATGAAGATGGGGACACGCCCCCACCTGATCCACCACCACCCCCAGACTCTTCAAGTAGTTCAGACTTACTAAACAATGAGAGTGATGAGGGGGCTGGTTTAAACAAGGCCAGACTGGAGTCGGAAAGCGAACCAGAGGAAGCAGACCTTCAAAAAAAAGTATTATCAAACCTCCCACAGCTAAAAAAGTACAGAGTATGCAGGACACGGTTGCCACATGAAAAACCACCGTGGCTACCGGGAAAAGAAACAGACATACAGCCATTCCAAAGAATGCATCGAGCAAAGGATCACCCATTTCATTATCTAGATAACCTAGCATTCGCGACGGTAACAGAAAGTGTGCCTGATACGGAAACAATAGACGCCCTATATGAGCGCGGATACATAGATCCAATAGCCCTAAATAATGAAAAAAAGATGGTTGGTGACGTCATGAGAGCAAATGTGAGAAAGGTCGCGGTAATGCGAATGTATATTAAATCACATTTTGAAGATACGGCGCTAAAATCGGACATCAAGAAATGCATTACGTCACTCAAGGCACTAGTAATGATAAATAAAATAAAGTCTATAGGCGTGATACGTGACTTGGCAATACTCAACATGAGCCAATGGATCTACTTCGTGGAACAATTTGAGGAAACTTTCAAAAACCTCAAGGTCACAGCGACCTTTTACATGAACACCTTAGTTATACCACCAGTGGATCAAAGATATAAGGTTATTAAGGAGTATCACGAATCAACAATCGGGGGTCATAAAGGAATGAATAAAACCTACAATAAGATAGCAAGGAACTATTATTGGAGGCACATGAGGGCCGATGTAAGGCAATTTATACTTGGATGCAGATCATGTCAGACTAAGAAACTAGTGCGCGTAAAAACAAAGCAAGCTATGCTCGTTACAGATACGCCCAGCAGACCGTTTGAAAAAATCTCGATTGACTATTACGGACCAATTAATAAGCCTTCAACAAACGGCTATACACATATTCTGTCAATACAGGATTGGCTAACCAAGTTTATTGTATTAATACCGGTACAAAGAGCAACAGCTGAAGAAACGGTAAGAGCCTTAACGAATAAATTTTTAGCATACTTTGGAGCGCCAGAAAAATTATTATCAGACCGAGGAACGCATTTTATGAACAAAACGATGGACGAGTTTACGCGATTATTCAAAATTGAAAAACTTGGGAGCACGGCATTTCATCCTCAGAGCAACGGGGCAATTGAACGCATGCACCACGTTTTAACAGAATACTTAAAAGCCTACATTAGCGAGACCGAAAAATGGGACGAACTATTGCCGTTGTGTATGCTTGCTTACAATACGTCGGAACACGAGAGTACAGGCTACACACCCTACGAGCTTATATTTGGTCAACAGGCAAAACTCCCGTCAAGCTTCAAGAGGCCAGAGGTGGGTCAAACATATACAGAGTTACTGCTGCAAATAACGGGGACACTCGCGCAATTACGATCGTTGGCAGCAATGACCCAAACACAGAACAAATACAGATCAAAGTACTATTATGATAGGGCGCTGAACACGAATTTTTTTATGGAAGGTGAGATGGTGTATGTACTAAAAGAGCCATCTAAAGGGAAATTTGATAACCAATACGAGGGCCCTTACGAAATAGTCGGCATAGATTACAGGAACCATAATGTGAAGTTACAGAGAAATGACGAAATACGGGTCTCACATGTGGACAAAATAAAAAAAGCTTGTGTATTGAAATCTCCGCGTCCAAGGGATGAGATGATAAGAAGAGGAGAAGAAGAAAAGTGAAAGGAACCAAGCGGCAACTTGCTCCCCACCCCAATAGTTACTTGCGAATAATAGCATTATAGACGAATAGGGGGTAGAAATAGACGTAAAAATAAATACCACTTCTCTCGGGAACTCCTTTTCTTTCGCGGCCCCCGGACGCGCCGCGAAGATTCATTAAATACAGGCATACGGGAGAAGACACGTAACGAAGGGAAATATATTACGTTCAAAATTATCACAGACTGAGGAATTAAGGAGAAGAGAGAAACATGCAATATAAGAATAATAATAACAATCATAATAATGAGAGGGAATTAATAAATAACTTGTATAATAAAGTGATATTCTATTTTTATTTTCTTTGTTACTCTTTACATGAACGATGATTGAGGTGGGTAAAAAGTGCGTGTGGCTCTATCTAACTAGCGTTAAAACCATGTCAATACAATTATCACATAAGTGTACACTTAGGAGACATATGCAGAATATAGGCAAATATATATGTATAAAAAAAAAACCTTTTTGAGTTACATATTTGTACGGCCGGGAGGAGCATGGAGGAACGGTGAATAGAAATAATGGGGGGTAACCGCAAAAAAAAAATTTTTTATCACACTTTTATCGTGGGCCACGAGTTCGCGAACTAGGACAGATCTTCCTCTTCCCTCTTCCTCCCTCCTTCTTTCGCCCGCCGTCAGGGACTATCCTGCCCCCGCCATAGTCACTCCTGGATAATAACAGCGCCCGTGAACGGCGCACGCAGTCGTCATGAGACAACACTGAATCGGCGGTCACGTCCTTGGCGATGAACAGACCGTCCACTGGACCGTCCACCTAAGGTAATTTTTCTTTACAAAAGTATATAACTGGCAACTATGACGAGAAGTAAATCAACTGATAGCGCACCTGGATTATCGGTCAGCTGTCGAGAGGATAGGAAGCAGCGTCGAACTGCACGTCGACTACCACCACCATGAAGGCCCGGTGGCAAGTACACCCGATAACAATAGTATAAGTCGCCCCGGACTCAAGACTTCGACAGTATTTCTTCAGCACGCGGCCGTCGAATGACGTGCACGCCACCGCTTCCTCGTGGTCCTGGAAAACAAGGAGAAACGGTACCCCTAAGGGGCACCGAACCTCACAGGTTTCAACACCTCTACAGTATGGGTACCACCGCAAGGGCAAGGGGCCACGTTGTGAGACCACCCTTGCTCACACAGAGGCTTCGGTACGCCGAAATAAGCGTACGGATCAACAACGAGCCGCGTACCCAACTAAAACAAATTTTTTCTTAAACTTCAGAAACTCGGGCAACCGCACGGAAATATCAAAAATCGCACTTGCACCAGTCATAGTAAAATTTTTTTTGCGTTGTGTGGAAACAACAAGGAAGAGTACCGGAAAAAATCAGCGAGTACACAGCCGGGAGAGCAGCAATGAGAAAAGGAAAACCCAACAGAATCCCTTTGACATTCCCTCCTTGAATTCTGTCACATGAAAAGAAAGAAATAAAAAAAGAGACGGAAGGAGATAAGGTATAATTAGGGGAAATGAGTGAAGTATTGGTCCCAACATGACATACTGCTCACTACGGAAAGGCGCGATCATCAAATCATCTACTCCTCCAGGCTCATCCCAACCAAAATAGGGACAGACTGTAATACAAAGCGGTACCTTCCAAAGGTACAATAAACAAATACATACACAAATGTCGCAAGAATCGGCGAAAACAACGCTGTAAACATACAGACACGCATATACCTAACCCGCGACGTGGGAAAGAAAACATAATTTTGAGCAAAAAAAAGAAATTCCTAAGGAATAAGACTATTATGTACCTTATGTTTATAGCATACACATACGTAGTGTAACAAATATAGATGTACATAAGTATAACATTAATATTATATGCAACGATATACCCTGAATGTAAAGACGGAGCCACACTCGCTACTTACCGTAATAACCAGTCAAGCCCTAATACTAGATTGCATTTAATGATTATTAGGAAAATATGTATTATGAATTGTATGGCATGGTCATTTGTATTTACACAGAACGTTAAAACAAAATAAAAATAAAGAAATAAAAATAAAATAAGAAGGAAGGTAAAATTTTTCTCTCTCTCTCGTAGTTGTTCTCTCTTTCCTTAATCAAGGGTAACCTAGGAACCTAGGATATTACGATAAATGGGAGTGAGAACGGGAAAAAAGGATAACTATTTCATGTTTTAGGGGTGAAATAGCGTTGGGGGCGGCTGCAGGATCGGTCGATATTTTTAAATGGGGGGCCCCACTTATACTAAATTTATATAGAATGTTTGCAGAAAGAAGAACCAGAAACAATGTCGCAAGAAATGAAAATCCGGGGAATTCTATGGCACTACAGCCAATACTTATCCAAGTACGGGGTGAGCGGCGACAAGAAGATCAACCGACGGGCAGTAACAAACAGTTACCATAAAAAACAAACAAACCTTAGCTAAGTTAAAAGTAGAGCCTTAATACCTAAGCATTGACGATGTCTAGTAAAAAAAAAAAAAAAAAAATACGTATGTAATAATGATGATAATGAAATAAAAAAATAAAAAGATTTTTGTCATGTTGTGTGGAAGACGCTGCGTGAAATGTAATGAATATAGTATAACAAGAAAAAAAAAAGGAAATAAAAAAAAAAGAAAATGAATACACAAAACAAAAGTTGTAAGTAAAATAAAACCGAAAGAAGGAAAATAATAATCATGAGGAGGAAAATGAACATGTATGAAAAAACTATAAAAAAAAAAAAAAAAAAAAAAAAAAAAAAAAAAAAAAAAAAAAAAAAATGTAAGTAAATAAGTAAATATTAAACTAGATGATAAGCAATAAATGGTAGTTGAATAATCATCAATGAAAGTAAGACCCACAAGGGCATATTTATCAATTTATTATGTAAGAGGGAAGAGCGCAAACACGAACAATATATGTAATAACACAATTATAAACTTGCGCAAAACTAATCAAAGCCTGTAAAAAAAAAATTAACGAGGATATTCATAGGAACACCTCATTAATTTCTCTTATATGATTAGTATACATTACAACACGAACAACATGATACAAACACTAATTAAACAATCATTCCCGAGGTGGTACAGAAAAGAACGTTGTCGAGGGCGAAAACGAAGCGGCCTCGGACGTGTCACGTACAGTATGTATGGAACATACTACGTGGGATGAGCTTCAGCTATTAGTATTAGGAAGGAGCACAAGTGGGGGAAGAGAGAGCATAAAAAGGCCCGCAGCAGTGGCCACAGGGCTCTTGAACGTCGGGACTAGAAGGAGGTGAGTCGCGATAAGTCACCCGGGACCGCAAAGCGCCTTCCCTCAAGGAATATAGCAATAAAGTGATTGATTGAGTTTAACTGCCGCGTTGTTATTAAGCACCCCGAACCTTTAGAATCCTACGTAACAATATTTAACAAATTTTTATGATCGCGATAAAACAAAATGAAAAATTAATGTCTAAAAAGACAAAGATTCGAGCCAAAATGTAAAAAAAGAGGTGACGCGCGAGCTGTTAACTCTGACCGCGCCACCGTCATTGTGTACGGGGCTGTCAAGCATAATATGCAGAAGACTGAATGAGTGAGGTCGTGCAAATTTGTTGGCCTATTTATCCTAGATACATCGGCAGTAAAGTGAAAATATCGATCATAGCTTGGAATCGAAAAGTTGATTTTTTAGATTGAAATCATTCGTAGATATGGAATAGTTGCGTCAATAGGCGCGTTTAGTAAACGTTTGCGTGTTGCAGGTAAAGATCGTTAGGTATTTTGGAAAACTCTTAAAAAATGTAATAAAACAGTATTTTTTGCGGTGTCACATATTCAAGGAAAAGTCGCAAACAATTTTAAAAAACCAAAAAAGGACATTCTTGGAGTTTTTTTCTTTGTTATGTGATGGTTGGAAACTGAGGCTCTGCAATCAAATTATTAAATCGTATATAAATTTTACTTGTTTTACAAAATCAAAATGAATTAAAAGGTGCGTCAATCCTATTAGGTAGAAAAAATAATAAGTACATAAAGGGGATAGAAACAAAAACGTTTGAACCAACTTACGTACGTATTCTTATCACTGGTTTCAAAAGTGTTGTCATTTTTGTCAAAATAATAGTCTCAGGCACAAATATATACGTACGCTAACGATGTATAGCCCTTGTGTTATTAGAGAAACAATACTAAGTTAATCAAATCATCTGAACCAAACGTCTTTCGGTTTTCCATTTTATTTAATTTTTACTATATTAAGCAAATTTTTATGATCGCGATAGAACAAAATGAAAAATTAATGTCTAAAAAGACAAAGATTCGAGCCAAAATGTAAAAAAAGAGGTGACGCGCGAGCTGTTAACTCTGACCGCGCCACCGTCATTGTGTACGGGGCCGTGAAGCATAATATGCAGAAGACTGAATGAGTGAGGTCGTGCAAATTTGTTGGCCTATTTATCCTAGATACATCGGCAGTAAAGTGAAAATATCGATCATAGCTTGGAAATGAAAAGTTGATTTTTTAGATTTAAATCATTCGTAGATATAGAATAGTTGCGTCAATAGGCGCGTTTAGTAAACGTTTGCGTGTTGCAGGTAAAGATCGTTAGGTAATTTGGAGAACTCATAAAAAATGTAATAAAACAGTATTTTTTGCGGTGTCACATATTCAAGGAAAAGTCGCAAACAATTTTAAAAAACCATAAAAGGACATTCTTGGCGTTTTTTTCTTTGTTATGTGATGGCTAGAAACTGAGGCTCTGCATTTGAATTATTAAATCGTATATAAATTTAACTTGTTTTTTAAAATCAAAATGAATTAAAAGGTGCGTTAATCCTATTGAGTAGAAAAAATAATAAGTACATAAGGGGGTTGAAAACCAAAACGTTTGGACCAACTTACGTACGTATTCTAATCACTGGTTTTGAAAGTGTTGTCATATTTGTCAAAATAATAGTCTTAGGCACAAATATATACGTACGCTAACGATGTATAGCCCTTGTGTTATTA